>NC_026007.2:19994622-20201771 GCF_000442705.2 Elaeis guineensis | reverse complement strand
CAAAGAGCCAAAGATCTATGGCAACCCACGTCGGCACTTCTCTAGCCGAGGGGCAATCCACCAACCGACCTCCACTTTTCAATGGGTCTAATTACACCTATTGGAAAGCTCGGATGAAGATATTCATACAAGCACTAGACTATGATATGTGGAGTATCATAGTGAACGGTCCTCACACACCCACCAAGATTATGATGGTGAGGAGTCAACCAAATCCAAAAGAGAATGGGATGAGGTTGATAAGAAATTGGCACAATTAAATGTAAAGCTATGAATGTTCTCTATTGTGCACTTGATGCAAATAAATTTAATCGCATTTCTACCTGTGCATCTGCTAAAGAAATATGGGATAGGTTAGAAGTAACCCATGAGGGAACAAATCAAGTAAAAGAGTCTAAAATAAACATGCTTGTACATAAATATGAGTTATTTAAAATGGAGCATGATGAGTCCATAACTGCTATGTTTACTCGTTTTACTGATATAATTAATGGTTTGAAGAGTCTTGGGCAAATCTTATACTAACAGTGAGCTTGTAAGAAAGATTCTCAGGTCATTGCCAAGAACTTGGGAAGCCAAGGTGACTGCCATCCAAGAAGCAAAGGACTTGAACACTCTACCTCTAGAAGAGCTTCTTGGATCCTTGATGACTCATGAGCTTAGCATGAAGCAACATCAAGAGGATGAAGTCAAAAAGAAAAGAACCATTGCCCTCAAATCCACAGCTTCTCCTGATGAAGAAACTGACGACACAGAAGATGAAGAACAGGATGAAGAGATGGCACTCATCACCCGGAGATTCAAGAAGTTTCTAAGAAAAAAGAAACAGGGAATGAGAAAGAGACCTTTCACAAAAGGGGAACAAAGCAAAGAGAAAGAGAAAGATCAACCCCTTATATGCTATGAGTGCAAAAAGCCGGGGTATTTCAAATCCGAATGTCCACAACTGAAGAAAGGTCCCAAAAAGTTTAAGAAGAAGGCAATGATGGCCACATGGAGTGCGAGCGATGACTCAAGCTCCGATGAGGAGACTTCAACAGAACAAGCCAACCTGTGCCTTATGGCACATGAAAATGAGGTAATTTCTGAAATCCCTAGTGAATTCACTTTTGAAAAATTGCATGAAGCCTTCAATAATTTAATTGATGAATTGAAGAAACTAGGAATGAAAAACAAAGAACTGAAATTAAAAAATCAATCCTTAGTAAAACAAGCTGAAAACCTTTCAATTGAAAAATTCACTTTGCTTCAAAAGAACCAAAGCCTAAAGAATGATATTAACAAGCTGAAACCTATAGTAGATAAGTTCACCTTAAGTTCAAACAAACTAAATATGATTCTTGAAAATCAAAAGGCCGTATATGATAAGGCTGGACTTGGTTATAACCCCTTAAAGAAACAAAAATTTCTGAAAAATATTTATGTAAACTATTCAAGTAACAAGTCTACCAATATTACTTGTTTTAAATGTGGTAGAATAGGACATAAATCTTACACTTGTGCAAACACAACTATAAAGAAAATATGGGTTCCAAAAGGAACCATTTTGACTAACCAAAAAGGACCCAAGAAAGCTTGGGTACCTAAAACAAAAACTTGATATTTGTTTGCAGGTGTGTCTAGCATCCCATGGAGAAAACAGGAAATAGTATCTGGACAGTGGATGCTCGAGACACATGACTGGTGATGAATCACAATTCATCACGCTTGATGCTAAAGATGGAGGGATGGTCACCTTTGGAGATAATGGCAAAGAAAAGATCATCGGGATAGGTAACATTGGTATCACTCCCTCCAAATATATTGAAAATATTTTGTTAGTTAAAGGTTTAAAGCATAACTTACTTAGCATTAGTCAATTTTGTGATAAAGGGTATAAAGTTGTTTTTGAATCATCTGTTTGTATTGTGACTAGTCCTATTAATGATGGCATCAAATTTATAGGTCATAGACATGGCAATGTTTATATGGTAGATCTAAATGATTTAGCCAAATTAGACATGCAATGCCTAGTATCCTTAAATGCTAAAATTAATGAGACTAGTTGGCTTTGGCATCGTAGACTTGCTCACATTAGCATGCATTCTCTTTCAAAATTAATTAAGAAAGAATTAGTTCATGGCTTGCCTAAACTGAATTTTGAAAAAGATAGAATTTGTGATGCATGTCAACTAGGTAAGCAAACTAGAGTTTCATTTAAATCCAAAATATTGTTTCAACTTCTAGACCTTTAGAGCTTTTGCATATGGACTTATTTGGACCAACTAGAACCACTAGTCTAGGAGGAAAATGATATGGTTTTGTAATTATAGATGATTACTCTCGTTTTACTTGGGTTTTCTTTTTGGCACATAAAGATAAAACTTTTCATATTTTCACTAAATTTCATCGAAAAGTCACTAATGAAAAAAGATTTTCAATTCAAAATATTAGAAGTGATCATGGAACTGAATTTGAAAATCAAGACTTTGAAAAATTTTGTGATGAAAATGGAATTGGCCATAACTTCTCTGCTCCTAGAACACCCCAACAAAATGGGGTAGTTGAAAGGAAAAACAGAACCTTAGAAGAAATGGCCTGTACCATGCTTTGTGAAAGCAACCTTCCAAGATATTTTTGGGTGGAAGCTATTAACACAGCATGTTACATTCTAAATCATGCTTTGATTAGACAATTTTTTAAGAAAACCCCCTATGAACTTTGGAAAGCAAGAAAACCAAATATTGCATATTTTCATATTTTTGGTTGCCGATGTTTTGTATTAAATAATGGTAAGGAAAGACTTGGTAAATTTGATGCAAAATCAGATGAAGCAATCTTTCTGGGTTACTCCTCCACTAGTAAAGCTTTTAGAGTTTTTAATAAAAGAACCCTAATAGTTGAGGAGTCCATTCATGTTGTCTTTGATGAATCTAACGATCTTCCTTCAAGGAAGAATGAGGGTGTTGATGATGCAGATCCATTAATAGAAGGTATGAAGGAGATCACTCTGAAAGATTCAGCTACTCCAGAGGACAAGGGACAAGAAGACAAACAAGATGAGAGAGGTGAAGAAATTCAAGAACAACCTCAAGGTACAGATGACCTACCCAAGGAATGGAGGTATGTTCACAATCACCCTAAGGAGTTAATTATTGGTGATCCTATGCATGGGGTAAAAACCCGCTCTTCACTAAGAGAAGTGTTTAATCATTGTGCTTTTGTATCTCATCTTGAACCAAAAACCATTGAAGAAGCTGAAAAAGATCATAATTGGATTAATGCAATGCAAGAGGAACTTAATCAATTTGAAAGAAATAATGTTTGGACTTTGGTTTCAAGACCTAAAAACTGTTCAATAATTGGCACAAAATGGGTCTTTAGAAACAAATTAGATGAGCATGGTAATGTAATTAGAAATAAAGCAAGATTGGTTGCTAAAGGATATAATCAAGAAGAAAGAATTGATTTTGATGAAACCTTTGCACCTGTTGCTAGATTAGAAGCTATTAGACTTCTACTTGCATATGCTTGCTTTATGAAATTCAAATTATTTCAAATGGATGTTAAAAGTGTATTTTTAAATAGATTTATTGCTGAAGAAGTTTATGTAGAACAACCCCCTGGATTTGAAAATCATGCTTTTCCTAATCATGTTTTTAAATTAAATAAAGCTTTATATGGATTAAAACAAGCACCTAGAGCATGGTATGATAGACTAAGCAAATTTTTACTAAATAATGGTTTTTCAAGAGGTAATGTAGATACAACCCTCTTTATCAAAAGAGATCAAAATGATATGTTAGTTATACAAATTTATGTTGATGACATAATTTTTGGGTCTACTAATGAATCTCTTTGTCAAGACTTTGCTAAGCTTATGCAGGGGGAGTTCGAGATGAGCATGATGGGAGAACTCACCTTCTTCCTCGGACTCCAAATCAAATAATCAAAAGAGGGAATCTCCATCGTCCAAAGCAAGTACACCAAGGAACTACTCAAAAGATTTGGAATGGAGAACTCCAAACCCATTGGCACACCAATGAGTCCCTCATGTAAGCTTGACAAGGATGATGAAGGTAAATGTGTAGACTTAAAATACTATAGAGGCATGATTGGATCATTATTGTATCTAACTGCAAGTAGGCCTGATATCATGTTTAGTGTTTGTTTATGTGCTAGATATCAATCTAATCCTAAAGAATCTCATTTGAATGCTGTTAAAAGAATCCTTAGATACTTAAATGGTACTCAAACTTTAGGGTTATGGTACTCTAAGGACTCACAAATTGATCTATTAGGATATTCTGATGCTGACTTTGCTGGATGTAAATTAGATAGAAAAAGCACAAGTGGAACTTGTCAATTTCTTGGAGTTAACCTAATCTCATGGTTTAGCAAGAAACAAAATTCGGTAGCACTGTCTATGGCTGAGGCCGAATACATTGCAGCCGGAAGTTGTTGTGCTCAAATCTTGTGGATTAAGCAACAACTCGAAGACTTTGGAATTAAATTTAATGAAACACCAATAAGATGTGACAACACAAGTGCCATAAATCTATCTAAAAATCCTATTCAACACTCAAGATCCAAACATATTGAAATAAGACATCACTTCATTAGAGAACATGTTCAAAACAAAAATATAATTCTTGAATATGTTTGCATCGAAAATCAATTAGCTGATATCTTTACAAAGGCCCTTAGTGAGGATAGATTCTGTGAAATTAGGAGAAATCTAGGAATTCTTGATCCATTTGCCTGAATTAATTTTTCAATTTCCAATGATTTATTGTCAAAATTTCTTAGAGCTTAATTTCCAACACCTTTCTTGGTCCCAAAAGCTTAAGTTTTTCATTCTAAAAACTTATCTTAGAGCTAAACTCCTTCTCCCCAAATTTCAAATTTTTCTGGAATTTATCCACATTTTTTCTGATTTTCTGAACTTCATGAGTCGACCCCCATGAGTCGACTCAATGGCAAACTTGTAAATCCCACCAACTTCCAAACGGGCTTAAGGTTTTTATATAAGGATTGCTGTTCGTGAGCCGACCCACACGGTCGTCTTCTTCCTTCCAAAACCCATCCTCCCCACTTCCATTAGCTCCCATTCCAAGACTCAAGCTTGTGGAACTTCTCCCGCCTTCTCTCCACTGCAAATCACCTCTTGGGGAAAGGTCTTTTTGTGACTTCTTCCCTTGTTCATCACGGTTGGAGCGTGCCCTAGCACTCCACCGTCCCTCTCAAATCCACCCGTTTTCTCCACCATAATTCCATTTCACTCTCTTGTGATCCTTCCTCCACTCTTTCACTTGCTCCTCAAGTCTCCTCGCCTGCTATTGAAGAGATTATGGCTCCAAAGATGAAGCTTCCCCAAAGGAGAAAGTCTGTCCGAGAACTTGAAGAAAATGTCAGAAAGAAAAGGCAAGCGGCACAGTCCTCCACTGCTCCCACTCCAACTTCAGTTCAAGGTCCTTCACATTCCTCTCAAAGCCCCAGTAAGAACCCTCTTTCAGATAGAAAAGTAGAAACTGGGAAAAACATAGACTTCCGGTTCTTTGAAAATGAGGGATTTTCTTTTGCAACCAAGATCAAAAATCAAGGATGGAGTTTTTACTGTACCCTTAAAGAAGTCACCTATGTTGACCTAGTTAGGGAGTTTTATCAGAATCTAATTTATGGAAATGGGTCAGTAACTTCAACTGTAAAAGGGATTGATATTTGTCTGAATCCTGTTATCTTGGGGGAGATTTTACATTTGCCTAGTGAAGGTTATGCATATATGGAACTCCCTGTGAAAGAAGAAGGTGTTAGTGTTATTCTTGGGGGTGCCTACCAAGGGAATCTGAATAAACTGGAAGCAAAGATATTACCTATAGAGATGAGAATTTTACATCAAATGGTCACCAAACTCTTCTTCCCTAGGAGTGGTAGGCACGATCTACTGTTTGGCAGGGATATATGTATTATGTTTCACATTATCACACAGACCCCCCTAAACCTCCCGGCACTTATGATTGAGGCCATGAGAGAAACTCTGAACAGATCTAAGGCACATTTGCCTTTTGGTATGGCCCTGACTAGAGTATTTAGGAGGTTTGGTGTTAGCTGTGAGGGGGAGGCTCCTACCAAGCTATCTCATGTTGACACTTTCAACCTACACACCTTGCACCGAATGGGTTTCACAAAGACTGGTGGTGGTTGGATCAGGGGAGCTGAGGAGAGAGCAGAGGAGAGAGCTGAGAAGAGAGCAGAGGAGAGAGCTGAGGAGACAGCTGGAGACAGAACTGAAGTCAGAGCTGAAGAAGAAGAAGGTCCATCATCTCCTATTCATGACTTCAGGGCAGCTTCACCAGATATACAGTTCTTTTCGGATCCAGAGGCTGGCCCTTCGGAGTTTACCAGGATGCCCACACCAGTGCATCAGCCAGAGAGCAGAGCACCTCCGTCAGAGTTCACACTGTCTGATGATCAGATTGAGTGGATTTCACAGCGTGTGGCTTCATTATTGTCTAGTCAGTGGAGAAGTACTACATTTACACCAGGGGTTACTTCCTCTGATCAGACTTTGACTCCCCACATCTCCACAGTGTATCAGATGATGACAGATCAGTCCATCCGGATTCAGCAGCTTGAGGACTCTATTTTGAGATTGACTGGCAGAGTCCTTGACTTGCAGGGGCAAGTCTTTGACTTGGCCCATCCTCAGCCACAGGAGTCTTCGATTGAGGTCACTGATCTCACTGCAGAGGCTGGCAGACTTAGAGGAGCTCTTGAGGGCGGTTATGAGTTACTAAGGAAGGAGATCAGAGGATCGAGTGACTATGCGACTACCCAGTTCACTGCTCTTCTTCAGGCTGTTTTCAGGGCACTGACTGTACTTGATTCCATCAGACTTACCCTTTCTGTTCAGTCCCTAGCTTCTCAGCATTCTCAGCCACCCAGTTCCTCCCGCTCGCCTGCTCGTACCAGTACTTCCACTCGTGCCAGAGGCAGACGGGGTAGAGGACGCACTTCTGATTCAGATCCATCTGCTCCTTATCACATTTCTGATGATTCCGATCATTGACTTATCTTGATCATTTCTAGATCCTAAGTGTTAGTGTTTTGTCCTTTCTAGGATCTGTATTTTGGGGCCATGTATTGACATGTGCTAGTTGGCTTTGTATGTTATGATCTATGTACTGAAACAATTATGGTTTTATGATATCATCTTTTTTTTTTCCTTTGTAATGATGTTTATCATACTTTGGTTATATATTTCTCCTTTGTGGAATATTGTCTTCTCTTTGTGGTATTATCATCTTATGATTGCTGTTAATAGTTGCTACATTAAGGGGGAGTAAACTCTACAGAAGAAGAAATTAAAGAATCCTTCACAAAAAGGAGGAGTTAACCTTGTATGATGATGTCAAAAAGGGAGAGAAATTAAACAAAAACAAATCCATCAAAAGTAAAAACTACAAATTATGATTATGAGAAATTAATAAATTGAAAATTTTAAGTACAAATCCCAAGTATACTGCAAATAAGTACCTTTTAAAATTACTTATACTCTGATTTGCTGTAAACATTTGGATATGCTCTGATAGGCTCCAACCTACTCTGATATATTGAATACATTGCTCTGATACATTGAAAAACTGTTTTTACTACTCTGATACATTGCTAAATTTTTCTCTGATACATTATAAAATTGTCTTCCCTACACTGATACATTGCAAGATTTTCATTTCTCTTGCTCTGATACATCTTAAACTTAAATGCTCTAATACTCTTTCCAAATCAACTATTCAATATGCTTTGGCACACATGACTAGTTTTGAGAATTGAGAAAATTTTTCAAAATGCAGTTTGCTCTGATAATAAAATCAAATTTTCTGCTCTAACACCAAAATAATTATCCAATGAGCATATCTTCCAATCTTTAAGCAAATGGACAAACTATTTATGCATATAACCATTTGTATCACATGCCAAAAGAATCATACTCTTTTCAAGCATATGCACCTAAAATGCAATCTTTTGAAATTCATGATTCATATAAATGCTTTTGTTCAAATGTTTTGCCATCATCAAAAAGGGGGAGATTGTTGCTCCTAGATTGATTTTGATGATTACAAAACAGTTTGAAGGGATACAAATATTTTTTATTTTGAAAAAGTCCTTATGCTCTACAGGGGCAAAATCATAATTTCATCAAAACTCTGATTTGATAGTATCATCTTGTAGAACAAATGATTTGTAATCTATTGGTGAAGATTTCATTATTTTTGGACTTATATTTTTGAAGTTATGAAGGTTTGAAGTGCATGAGTCGACTCATGAGTCAACTCATGGCACAATGAGCTGATTGGCACGCTAAAATCCTGTTGGCACGCGACCTTTTTTGGCTTGGCATGGCTTGTGAGTCGACTCATGAGTCGACCCACAAGGCATGAGTCAACTCATGAGTCGACCTCTGTTAGTGTGGGCCAAAATTTCCAGAAACTTGATTTTCTGGATGTTGCATCAGAGGTCGACTCATGAGTCGACCCCTGAAGCATGAGTCGACCCCTGCGACAGGATTTGCCTGTAACGGCTAGTTTTTGGCCAGATTTAGCTGCTTTTAATGCTCACCTTTTGTGCTCTAACGGCTCTTTTTCTGGCTAGTTTGTTTTCCTTTGTTTCTTAAGGCTATAAAAGGTTTCAAAAGGTGGAAAACAAGAAGAAGAGACATCCAAATATTCAAGAGGCATTCAAGAGATTTGAAAAGAGAAAAGAAAGAGCATTCAAGAGGGCATTCAAGTGCATTCAAGAGAGAGTTTCTCAAGCCAACTTCTCAACCTCATTCAAGAGCTCATTTAAAGCCTTCAAGAAGCCTTCAATCAAAGCTCACCAACTCCTCAAGCATTTATTCCTTTTCTCATCCATTTTGAGGAAATCAAAGAAGGGCTTCTTCTTTTGAGTAAAGCGTATTTATTGTTATACTCGCTCATTTAAGGAGCTATTCTTGTACTTATTTGTGCTCTAAACTGATTTTATCTTGTGAGTAATTATTTTGTTTTGGAGGGTTTCCAAAACAAGGGAAGGTTGATCCGAACCTGAAATCGGAGTGTATTGGGTCGGCTTGTACCCGAAAAACAAGTGGACTAGCTTGGGATAGCTAGTGTCGGAGGTTCCGACGTTTATATTCGGGTTGAATACAAAGTATAGTGGATTGGAATTCCCAAGTAGGAGCTTGGGGAGTGGATGTAGGTGCAAGGTTGGCACCGAACCACTATAAATCCTTGTGTTTGTGGCATGCTTTATTGTTTCTCTTTAATTCTCCATTATATCCTTGCATTCTTGCTTTAAGCAATTAATCTCAAACTAAAGTCTCTCTCCTCATTCATCAAGCTTTTGATATATATTTTTTATAAGTAATTAGTTAAGCCTAAATTCTTTAAAACCCAATTCACCCCCCCTCTTGGGTTGCATAGCTGGGCAACATCTTTTAATTCATGTACTCAATGAAAATATTTTTCATATTGAAAGAAATATGAAAAGAAAGAGAGAAGATGTGAATGTCACATATCTCTGGCATTATCGTCTTGGTCATATTAGTGAGTCAAGGATTAACAAGTTATATAAAAAAAATTCTTTGACCCATATGATTATGAATCATTGGAAACTTAAAATCTTATCTCATGGGTAAGATGACCAAGACTCCATTTTTTGGATATAGAGAGAGGGTGAATGAGTTGTTAGCCTAAGTATATACAGATGCATGTGGATCAATGACAACTCAGGCCAGAGGAGGATACTCTAATTTTATCATCTTTACGGAAGATTTATTAAGGTTTGGATATGTGTATCTTATGAAATATAAATTCAAAGCCTTTGATAAGTTCAAAGAGTATTAATGTATGATCGAGAAACAAACTTAAAATGATATCGAGGTTCTTCGACCTGATCGAGGAGGAGAAAACTTATCCAGTAAATTTTTTGATCATCTTCAAAGTAAAGGTATTCTCTCTGAATGGATCCCTCCTTATACACCCCAGTTAAATGGTGTAGCAAAAAAGAGGAATCGCACTTTGATGGATATGGTGTAGTCCATAATGTGCTTCACTGATCTTTCAATATCTTTCTAGAGATAATGCCCTAGAGATTATCACATACATATTAAACATGGTACCTTCAAAGTCTGTTGCAAGCACACCATATGAGATATGAAAGAGAAAGAAGCCTAATCTTAAACATCTTAAGACTTGGGGCTATTCTGCTTATGTCAGAAATATTTTTGGACATAAGCTTAGTGCTAGATCAGATAAGTATAGATTTGTAGGGTATCCTAAGAAAATTAATGGATACTACTTCTACCACCTATTGAACAAAAGATGTTTGTTAGTAGGCACGCCACTTTTTTGAAAAATGAACTCATCCAAGAAGGAGGCAGTGGGAGGAATATTGAACTTACTGAAGTTTATGATCTACAAATCAATCCAGAAATACCAGTAGTTGGACCATAAAAAGATCCTCAATAAGAAGTACCTAAAGATGAGGTACATCCACAATACACACCTTCTCTCCAAAGGTCAGATAGAGTGCATCATGCACCTCTGAGATTTGATGACAATATGATCAACATCATTCAGGATAATGATCCACTAACCTATCGGAAGCTGTCATGAGTAGAGACTCAGATAGATGGCTGAAAGCTATAAAATCTGAGATGGACTCGATGTATATCAACCAAGTGTGGATCTTAGTTGATGCACCTAAGGGTGTGATCCCAATAGGGTGCAAGTGGATCTTCAAGAAGAAGATCGGAGCAAATGGTCAAGTAAAAACCTACAAAGCTAGGTTGGTGGTGAAGGATTTCAGTCAAAGCTAAAGAATTAACTATGATGAAACCTTCTCACCAGTGGCTATGCTCAAGTCTATCCAGATTTTGCTTGCTATAGCAGCATACTACGATTATGAGATCTGGCAGATGGATGTCAAGACTGCATTCCTCAATGATAATCTAGAAGAAGAAGTCTATATGACTCAGCTAGAGGGATTTATCTCAAGTGGAAGGGCAAATCAAGTATGCAAGCTAAAGAGATCCATCTATGGATTAAAGCAGGCTTCGAAAAGCTGAAACATCGATTTAATATGACAGTCAAAGAGTTTGGCTTTATCAAAAATAAGGATGAACCATGTGTGTATAAGAAGACAAGTGAGAGTGCTGTTCTCTTCTTGATTTTGTATGTCGATGACATACTGCTCATTAAGAATGATATCCCAATAATGCAATCGGTCAAGACTTGGCTCTCGAATAAGTTTTTCATAAAAGACTTGGGTGAAGCATCCTATATACTGGGTATAAAGATCTATAGAGATAGATCTAAAAGGATATTAGGTTTATCCCAGTCACAGTACATAGATCTCATATTAAAGAGGTTTAATATGGAGGCTAGTAAGAGAGGTTACTTGCCTGCAAGTCATGATATACATCTCTCTAAGAAAATGTGTCCTAAGATATTAGAGGAGAGAAAGAGGATGAATGAAATCCCTTATGCTTTGGCTATGGGATCAATTATGTATGTCATGCTATGTACCAGGCCTGATGTAGTTTATGCTTTAGACATAGCTATCAGATTTCAAACTGATCCAAGGGAGGATCATTCGAAAGTGGATAATAGCAAGTCGATATCAGAGTATGTGTTTACCCTAAATGATGGGGCAGTGAGTTGGAAGAGCTCCAAGCAGTAGATAGTATCTGGCTCAATTACTGAGGTAGAGTACATCGCTGCTAGTGAAGCCATTAAGGAAGCTGTCTAGATGAAGAAATTCATCATAGATTTAGGAGTCATTCCTAAGAATGAAAGACCAGTGTT
The DNA here is from genome assembly GCF_000442705.2 of Elaeis guineensis. Classification (NCBI taxonomy): domain Eukaryota; kingdom Viridiplantae; phylum Streptophyta; class Magnoliopsida; order Arecales; family Arecaceae; genus Elaeis; species Elaeis guineensis. Next base: position 20,189,946 of record NC_026007.2, on the reverse strand, counting down.
ACTCTATCATGATAACACTGGGATGCTTCTATCTCATTAGAGATAAGATGTGGTCATTGAATGAGTAGACAGAAAGAACAATATAACAGACCCATTCACTAAGACCATACCAAAGCAGCTATAAAATCATCATCTTGATTGTATGAGATATAAAGGTGATTAGCTTTAGTGCAAGTGGGAGATTGAAAGAAGAGTGCCCTATAAGTCAATCGCAAGTGTGTTGCGAAGGAATTTTTTTTATAATTTTTCAACTCATGAAATGACATTTATTATTTGAGGTATTGATTCATTATATTAGCTGTATTTTATTATGTCTAAGATTATGATGAACTCCAAAGATTAGGATAATGATTTTAGGAGACATGAATGGGTCATGCTAGTGAGACCTAAAATCTTAAAAATTTAATCTTAAATATTTCTGATCGTAGGATCGTTAAGTCGGGGATCAATATTCTGGATAGACTGGCACATCCTATGCATGCTCGATGGAGAGAGTGGCAGATCTCACTAGCCACTTGTATGGGATACTAATACAAGAATGTGGGTGCTCATTTAGAAAATGAGTCCACTAAATTGATTTGATAAAAGAGAACATCTTATGGATGTCTTACTTGCATGTCAAAGATAGTTCTCTAAGTGGAGTTGTGCAAGTGATCCTTAGACCTGAGACCATCATAGAATTTTGTACACATGAACCCATATTTTGGTTCATACCCAGGCATGGCATTAAGATATGTAAGAGGTGTTCTGGATATGGTAGAGTATATATAGAGGTTGTGAGTAGGTCAACATGGAATCGATCACTCCTAGTAAGAGGAGATCGCATCCTGTATATTCTCAATCCTAGATGACTTGAAAAAAGTCTTTTGACCAAAAGTAGAAAGGAGATTAGAAAGAGTTTCTAATACTTCTTCATTGAAGTCATCATTGGTTAATTGAGAATCGATATAAATAGGTGTTTGAGTTTGACATGATTCCATACTCATGAACAAATTCAGGATGCAGGGATGATCGAAGGATTGAATTATATGGTAACTTACCACTGAAGGGTATATTTGATATTTTCATCAAAATTCTACATCTTCTGGGTAGTCATGATACATTGCTAGACGTTAATCTTGACTTATATGTTTTTGATCGAATTAAAGAGTTTAATTCGATCGCCAATTAGAAAGGATTATAATTGTTGAACTCGAGTTAGCTCGTTTGGACCTAAATTGATTAGATTGAAATCTAATCAAATTTGGTCAACTTACATCCGGACCTACTGTCAACTAGATGTAGAATCTAATGGGTCATACACATATAAAAATTGGCCAAGGATCCTTTTGAAAAAGGTTGATTGAAATTTTGGATTCAATTCAGGGCTCCGGTAAGCATGCTAGTATGTGTGGAACCTTTGCTCCTTTGAAAGTCAATTTGGTCTCATCCCTTGCTAATTAGCTAGCCCAATTTAGTGGATATTTGAGTTAGATCATGCGACCTAAAAGCAGCCAAACTAGGGTGCCACATCCCATTTTAATGCCAATTATGAAGAGTCCAAGTTGTGAAGGACTCTTGGCACAAAACAGGTTCTACGTACAAGTGTTGGTGTGGCAGAAGAAAAGAGTCCTTTTGGCATGGGATTAAGATGCATGTGATAGCCCATATCACCCTCCATCCTCTGTTGCACATCTTAAAGTATGAGATATATTTTTTCTAAAATTTTTAGGGTGGAGAAAAATTAGAAAAAGGAAGGAAGTCTCGCACGCACATGCAAAAGCATCGCATCTCTTCAAGATTTGGAGAGTCCTTCTCCTTATTAAATGCTTTCAAAATGAAACAATTTTTGGTGATAATGTTTCACATTTGACAAGCTATTTTTGATAATTTTTATCGAATTTCTCCAGACTTATCTGGGTGCCAAATGGACACCATAAATTTCTCCTCATGCCTGCGCTCATGGTGACCAGACTTTGCATGAAAGGATGTGAGAACACATCCATTTGTGAGAATTTTTATCTACTCATTATATGTTCTGGAATTAGAATTGAATCCTCTATCCATGTGAATTTTTGGAAATTTTTTTGATTGGAGAAGGGATATGAAAACATCCCTTCTCTTGTCGTATACGCAGAGCAGGGTGCTGATCGACGTATCATTGATAAGAGTCTTTCTGTTTGAAGAAACTCTTATCTCTGATAATTAGATCAGATAGGCCTCTTGGATGAGGCACATCCCTCTCTTTTGGTGTCCCTCTAGTGGCTATAAATTGGCTGGGGCACTAGATATCTGATGTAATTTAGAAAGAGTTTCCAATTTTATCTCCATTGCTCTCTTTTCTTTCTTACAACCTATCTTAGTTTTAGGACAAAGCTTTGGGATTTAAGACAAAGTCTTATCTAGTCCTAACAAGGGTTGTGAGAGTCCTAAAGAAGGAGGATCAGAAGTCCAGAGGAGGTTCTGAGAGGGTGAAGTCAGTTTCTTGGAGAAACCTGATCGGTATGAGGCTAGTTGAGTTCTAGTGGCTAGAACTCTTGAAGCAAGGTGAAGAAAGAGCGCTGTCCTTGATTTAGTTTTCATGTGGATCACTATTGGAGGGCGGACACTTGGACGCCTTGTGAAAATTGAGATTAGCGCTACAGGTATTCTTCTTATCCTAATTTATATTTATTATACTTTGATTATTATAGTCAAGGATTTCTGGGTATTGGGGTTTTCGATGCATCGGGTGTTTTGAATGAAAATTTTAAATACCTAACCCTTCCACTGCACCACTAGAGCCCATCATGATTTAGGGTTAACATATGTTACATATGATGTATGAAAATACAATTGTGTTGTCTGTTAGGAGTTGTTGATTGATGCATAGTTTTGCCCTATTTGCGAATCATCTATGTGGAATGACAGTGATGAAACAAGTATAAGAAAAAATATTCCATACAAGGTACTAAGATATTTTTTAATCAAGCCAAGATTACAAAGACTATATATATCACCTGAGATTGTAGAACATATGAGGTGGCACTATAATAAGAGAGTAGATGATGGAGAAATGAAACATCCAGATGATACACCAGCTTGAAAATCTTTTGACAATGAATATATTGAATTTGCAAGAGATCCGCATAATATTTAGTTGGATATGGCAACAGATGTTAAGCTGTTCAAGTTGTTGTACTACATCAGCTCTGAATTTACATATTTATGTCTCTTAATTTTTTCTCATGGACATGTGATAGATAGATCCTAAGACTAGTGAGATGGCTAATCCCTATGATGTATGGGAGGCAGAGCATCGAGCAAACAAGACTGCATCAAGATATTATGACCTAAAATCAAAAGAAGTGCATGCTAGATTAATATTTCTTTACTTAATCTCTGGTTATGACCCAAAATCGAAGGAATCAAAATATTGCATGCTTGTACTGTGTTGTACTTAAAAGTATTCCAATCTAATGTTTCATTTCTTTAAACTAGATCATAACCTACTGTTAAAAGGGTGCAGAAGGATGAAATAGTTGGATATCTATATATATCATTGCTTTTTTGATAAATAAAAATATGAAGGTCATTGCATCTACTTGACATCTGCTTGAATGATCTGTTGACAGTAACATATAATAATCACTTGTTAATTCTCCTACAGTAAATTTCTCTTATTAAATCTATATGAAAAGAAGTCAGATATTAATTCAATCTTTATTATTATACTTTTAAAGTTTTTTTATCATAATTATATAGTATTTTCATATAATCATATAAGCAAATTTTACTTAAGTTTTTTTCTTTTTTGAGTAGTTTATTCTTTTATGCTTTCAAATGCATGCTTGGCACAATTAACCTTGAATCTTATTTCTAGAAAAAGCTAAAGCAGTTTGGATCCCAGCCCATGCAAGAAGGTGAGAGACCTTTACATAGGGATGAAATATATGCATGCATCTTAGGGACTCGATCAGACTTATCTCATAGAAAAAGGGCTGGTTATAAGTCAACAGTGATTGAGATAGAAAAGACCATTTGCATATTATATGAAGAGTGAAAATCCATAAAGAAAAAATATGCAGATATGCAAGTAAAGTTATAGAAGATGAAAGTGGTTGAGAGGCAGCTAATAAGAATGGCAAGCTTAAAAGAGAGGTTGCAATACATAGAAGAAATGATGGCTCACTTTTTATTACATGAAAATATTAACCCTCCATCAAATGAATCAAATGAAGTTGACGATGATGAAACAGAAGCACTCAATGATCATGAAAGCGATCCTATGGAGGTAAGTGAATGCATAAGTTTCTTTTCATTTTTTTATAGTTTGATTGGCTAATATGACTTAGTTACATACTATCAGTGTCTCTAGTTTAATTGTCGCTTGTTGTTTGCTATTCTTTTAGGTGACTGTCAATTCTCAATTGGAAATCATATTTTCTGGTCTGTTAGTTTTTGCCATTAACAGTAACATATAGAAATTATCTCTTACATCTTTCTTTATCTTTATTTTATTTATGTTATTAAATGTGATATAGTATCAAACTACTGCCTTTCAGAGCTTTTTGACATACGAAAATGATTTTTGAGTTATGTATATGAGTCAGCGATTTGGAGCCAATCCATTTTTTTTTTTTTATTCTAGTTTGATGAATAGCAACCAACACAAGTAGTAGAAGTTTTGGCTTATATAAAAAATACTTAACAAAGTACATTGTGAGATCAAAGTGCACATGATGTATTTGATGAATTTGAATATGAGTTGGTGAATGAGAAACTAATAAACTTTTCATTGTTATATTTATGCAGGCTTTGGTCTTTTAGTACCAAGACTTTTCGGATAAACATCAACCTCAAATTCTATAATTTTTTTGCTATATATTAGGACATATATGTAAGTATGTGAGATCATGCATGAATGTTCTTGGAGCACTTCTGAATTTTAAAAATGTATTTTGGTCTATTGGTGGATTTGGATATAGATTTGACAACTTTGTTTTTTGATGATTTTTTAAAATTAGTATTTTGCAACATTTGAAATTTAATATTTTTCCATCCTTATTTGTTGAAAAGATTATTTATATATGTCATTAAATTGAATGTTTGTGCGTATGGTTTATAATGTTAGAAATTTTAAGAATTTTTGTGTTCGATTGAAAATTCAAAATACAGGATTTTAGGAATATTTTAAAAACTATTGATACACAAGTTTCTAAATATAAAAATATTTTAGAAAATGTGCATGAAGAACCATTAGAATGGACACAAACATCCCTATAGATTTTTAAAATTATTACAAAATATTTTTATAATTTATTAAAAAATATCTCTATTAATTATGAGGAACGTTTTTAATCCCTTACCATCAAATCAATAAAGACGTTTAATTAACGTTGTTGTAAGTCTAAAGGAGCATTTGAAAAATATTCCTAAAGAGCTATAAGGAAAATTTGAAAAATGTCTCTATTAATTATGGAGAACGTTCTTAATTCATTACCATCAAATCAATAGAGACATTTAGTTAATGCTGTTGGGAGTCTAAGAGAACATTTAAGATAGATAAACAATATGACAAAAACTTGCATAGGGAACGGTTCAGCATAATGTTTCAAAAGACCATTTAGCAACAGTATAAGCGGTTACCAAATGATTTTACTACAAATGGTCAGAAAACGTGTCCAATATATATAAATAACATTTTCAATCATTTTTAAGCATACAGATATAGCTGATAGATAAATAACGTTCACATAGGCTTATAGGAATAGTGTACATGTATTTTAAAATATTTTTGAAATATTTCTAAAGCCTTTATTTTTTGTAGAAGATGCATTTCTATGGATCTCATTTATCATACTCTCATCCGAGTGATTGGCCCATATAACTGCGTCTTGGTGATAAGCGTAGTATACAGCTACAATGATATGTGCACATAGTGCAACATGTAATTGGGTTTATCTTATGCACAAAAGAAGGATTCACTTTCCTTCGCATAAACCCGACACTAAATCAGCAACCGCATAATTGTCAAAGTGCTCCAAACTCTATTTTTCGTCCTACACAGCTCTTAAAGCTATCTATGAATGACTCAGTAGTGCATTCGTATGAAGGTGAATCCTTCTTACGCATGCAAGATACGCCCCCCATCCAAATGCGAATCAACCATGGTGCCACATGAGTACTATATATATATATAGCGTATGATGCAATAGTAAATGGACACCATCAAAAAATAGATGGCTATCAAACAACGTATGCACGGGTGTAAGCCATGCCATACATGCCTTATATATTGTTTAATGGTCGTTTATCTTTTAATAGTAGCCATCCACAGCCATATCGCATACTGCGGTGTCGTGCATGCACCATAAAGGATCCGTGCTTTCCCCCTACCCACCTAATTTGCCTTGATCCGTAGCACTTCCAAGACATTTTGTCCACGTGGAGCCTTAACATTGCCCCTCTTCTAATCTCATGCTATCCTCCTACTCCAGATAAAAATGCAACGTGGATGCCATCCATTGGAAATATTAATCCTCAGGATAAGATAACGAGAAGCAGTCTCTCAGCCCCACCTTCTATTGGTTGCATGCACTTCTTATTCCCAGCTTGGATCCATCGAACATTTGTGAGAACACCCAACCCGCTCCTTTGCTGGTGAGAGGAGTTTGCCCTGCCGACAGGGAGGTAGAGGAGGCGAGGAGATGGCAACATCACTCACCATGATGGCTTCCTTCTTGGGCAGTGTCAGCATTGGTGACCGGCCCTCATCGATCAACCATCGCCGGAGCCTCGTCGTGACCAATGCAGCCACCGAGGTCCAATGCCAAGAGATGGCAAAGCCGGCCGACAGCAACGGCCGCGACGACAAGGGAAGCAGTAGGAGAGCTGCGATGCTTGCGGTTGCGGCCGCTGCAGTCTGTGCTATTGGGATCAGCAGCCAGGGGATGGCAATCGCTGGTGAGGAACCGAAGCGGGGATCACCGGAGGCTAGGAAGTTCTATGCTCCAGTGTGTGTGACCATGCCGACCGCGAGGATCTGCAACAAGTGAGGCTCTTATTTTATGCCTTTGGTTGATTTGGGGGCATGCAAGGGTCGATTGTTTGTAGTATATGTATATCTTTAGTCAATATGAGCTCAGACTTTTTGAAACTTGTTATTCTCTTAAAGGTGGCTCAGTAGGTTGTCAATTGGACGTAGTAATATTTGCTAATCTATCAAGGCAATCTTGGGATTTTCTTTTTCTCTTTAATATATAAAGTGGATCTTGAAGTACAATGATGGATAGATTTTGTCAATTGAGTTTTCTTTTTTGTTCATTAAACGTTGTGATCGGATAAAATTTTTATAGTCGGATCGATCATAAAAAGAATTATGATCGGACCATCATCGTTTGCTACATCTCCGAAGCACGCTGCGTGTGCTTACGTGCGCGTATTAAAATACTAAAAAAATAGGAATGGATAAATTTTAAGAAATTATATGATGTTTATCAAAACTGTTCAATATCCCTAAGGTTTATCCATTCATATCTAATCTAATATATATATATTAAAACAGAGGCCTCTCAGTGGAGAGGCCTCCGTTTGACGTGTGGGGTCTTGGGAACGAAGGAAAGCAGCCACTTAGCCTAAGGAATAGTGAAAAAAATTGCTCCACTAGACTTCGAGACCTCTAAGCCTCCTACGTGATTGAGACCCTGAGGATGGAAAAAACAAAAGAAATATCTAACACAAGAGCCCGGCTATCGTCTGAGCTTCCCTGTTCGGCCTCTCCAAGCCTCCCATTTGATTGACTCCCAAGAATGGAAAAAAAAAAACACCTAGCCCAGCCATTGTCTAAGCTTTCCTTTCCGACTGCTCCAAGCCTCCCATCTTGAGAACTCTATTTGGCCGCTCCAAGCCTCCTCGTGATTGAGACCCCGAGAATGAAAATAACAAAGGAAATACCCAACATGAGCCCAACCATCGTCTAAGCTTCCCCATTCGGCCTCTCCAAGCTTCCTATCTGATTGACTCCAAGAATGAAAAAAAAAAAGAGGAAACACCCAGCCCACCCTGAGATTCTTATATTGCTTTTCCTTCCCCTGTTTTACCACCGTCAGAGGAAGAGGGGTTATCGAGGGATCCATTGGTGCTGGAGGAGGGCTTGGAGGAGTACTGCAAATTGGAGCGAAAGGCAGTGGGGCCCCGAGATCAGGAAGGGAAGGGATGGGTGCGGCCAAAGGCGACGGCGGTGATGCTCGAGCGAGCATCAGGAAAAAAAAGAGAGAGAGAGAGGAAAAGGATGGAAGCAAAAAAAAGAAAGTAGGAGGCGGCAGGATCCCGATGGCAGGAGCGGTGGGGGGGGTAAGGCAGGAAGGGAAGGGGTGGGCACCGCCAAAGGCAGTGATGCTTGAGCGAGCATCAAAAAAAAAAGGAGAGGAAGAAGATGGAAGAAAGAAAAGAAAGAGGAAAAAGAGAAGAAAGAAAAAAAGTGAAAAAATTTTAAAGTTTAGATTTTTATTTTTTAAAAAAATAAAATTTAAATCACTAAAATTTTAATATCGAAAAAAAAGAAAGATTTTTTCTCGATTTCTAATATTTAAATCTCTCACGAGCCATCAGTTGGAGACGCATTCACATATATTTTCGCTCCGCTCTAAGCATGAAGATGTTGCTGTCATTGGTGGCAGTGATGGCTACTAGACAATATTATTAGCTTTACTATTGGAAGATTTTGGAAGTGTGCAAGAAGATAACCAAAGGATGTCTGCAACATTGTTGGCTTTACTATTGAGAGAGTTGGGAGTGTGTGATCAAAAAAAAAGAGGAAGAGATGGAAAGATTTAAAAATGATTAAAGATAAAAATAGTAAAAAATGATGGGTTTAGTTTCGCAGAATCAAGATCATCGATCTTCACAATATTTCTTGATAACTTACAATCCTCACTATACATAAAATATATTTTTTTTATTATTTTAATTATTTTTAAATCTATATAGAATAGATAAATAAAATAAAATATTGTTAAAAAAATATTATTGCAGAGGAGTCCGAGAAGGAGGACCTTTCCGGTGACTCTCCAATGGCTGCACCACATGTTAGATGAGTGCCTTAGATGCCAGATTGGCTGACACATTCCTGTACAAATCTAAGGACAAATTTATAATTTTGACTATAAATCAATAAATGGGTTATTCTTCTATCACATTGTGTACATTGTGTCTGTGATACATCCTTTGAGTTAGTAGGAATGTCAATTCATATTTTTAAGAGTTGAAAATTTAAGGCATGAATTTACATAACTAACTCATAAACAGCTTCTGACCATAGGATCATCATGAGGATAGTGATCGATCTGAAAGATTGGTGTACGATCGCTTCCTTAGGATAGATGTGTTTTGAGTCTACGGTGTGGAGACACCGAAATGAGAGTACAGGTATTCATTGAGAATGAGAGTATTGAGCGTGACCACCTCGAGCAGTCATAAAGAAGTCTACCTTCTCATCGATGACTAGCTCGATGCTGCAGCTGTGTGTCTAGTTCTTTGACCTGAGATGTATCGATAGTTCACTTTGAGTGTGTTATAGTTTGACTACACCATAACTCGATCTCCTAGCCATTCGAAATCCTGAGGTGTATGTTGGCTGTAGCATATTCATTGTAGGAACTAGGTCGCACCAAGATGGGATCTATCAACCTCGATAGATGAGAGGAGTAGTCCTATGATGATCGAAAGATCGAGTCCTTAAGCCCATGGCCATGGCAGAGTGAAATAATGGAAAAGAGTTTTCTATTGGAGTTTCACATCGGACTCGGATCGATCGATTAACTCATATGACTGATGTTGGGTTTGACGAGTTCACCTTAATTCTAATTCAGTCAGGACTCATAATAGAGGAACTCAATCACATAGGTAGCTACACCGAGAGATTCGTCTTCAGTTCTGATGGGTTGCCACCATATACTGCTAGGTGTCACTGATGGATTTTAAGAGTAATTAGAATGATCTTGATGATCGATCATTCTAATTGTATGAATCAGAAGAGTTCTGGTCCATCAAAAGGAGTTTCGATGATGTCGATGATGAGATCACGACATGTCTCATTACCATACAGAATTGAACCTAATTGGGTCACACTAACAAGGGTTAGAATCTGGATGTCATCAATTAGGCTAGCCCAATTGATTTGGATTAGATCCAATTAGGTTCAAGGAAATCGTGCTAGCACTCGATTGAGCCTAACTTTCTCCTCGTATAATTTTTTTTATCTCGACTGAACAAAATATGATTTGACTCACCTAGAGAACCTTGAGAAGGTTTCTCTCAGTCTAAATAAAGCTTGTCTAGCTTAGAAAAGTCTTGTCTTAATTCATGAGATGAATTTAAGATAATACCTGCTAATTCCTGTCACCTGTCATTTTTATTTTAGGACATCTATCAAATGTTGACATATGTGTCTTAAACTGAAGGCCACTTGGCAAGAGCTCATTAGAGGATTTTTGTAGAGTGTTCACATACCAAATTAGCATCAAATTAGGTGCCATAATCAAATTATGACATGAGCCCAATTAGATAAAGAGGGCGCCCCAAGTGGATAAAGATAAAGAGGAGTCTTGATCAACATAAACTCTTGGGCGCCATCTGTAGGAACCAGATCTAGGGTTTCAGGGTTAGATCTTGAAACTTTTTCAAGATCATACAGCGGAAGACTAAAATAAATCAAAATTTATTTTCTAAAATCAGAGAATCCCTAGATCTAAGATCCTATTACATGATTATTACATAGCATTAAATCAAAAATTAAAATATATAAATATAGCATGAACTACATGTTGATCATATCAATATGTTTCTATACCACATCTAATGTATGTATTAAACAATAGATCAGATCTATTACCTTGCAAGTTAGACGCTCTAACCTCGCTGATCCGGGCTTAAGGATGATGTTGCAAGCCGCACACGCGTCCGGCCTCTAGGAGTCGTCCACACGAGCCCACGAATCTCGATCAGAAGTCCTACTTCAGGAAATCAACACAGTATGCTAGTACTGCGCTGATCCTTCTTTGATGGTTGATCAGGTGCCTCCTTTTTCTTGATTTGGACTCTTCCAAAGATGGAAAGAAAAAGGAGGAGTTTCACATCTGAGACGCTCTTAGGAAACTCAAGATGGAGGGAGGAAAGATATGAAAACAAAAACCCTAGAAGAAGACCCTCTTCTTCTTCACATTTTTTTCTCTAGACATCCTAACTTGTGTCTTTTATATCTCCACGAACCAAGGGTCTTTCTCTCTAATTTTTGGATGGCACAAAGGTCTCTCAAATCTCTATCTTCTCCTAAAATTTCACAAAGAAACTCATTTTATACAGAGAGATATGATAGAGTCTTTGTCTAGGTCAAATACCTAGTCAAGGCTTATCCAAACATGGCAAGTTAAGGGGCGCCCAACTCTTGAGCACCTCCTCCATATTTTCATGCATGGATCACCAGAAAAGGGTGCACAATGTGTACCCTAAAATTCACAAAAGTTTTAAAAAAAAAATTGAATAAATTCGGTGCAAAATTGAAAGAGTTTTGGATTTCTAAAACTCTATCTCATAGAATTCGAAATCCAAACTTATTCCTTTTTGATTTGATCCAAACCACCTTCCATGTAAGAAAGAAGAGAGGAAACCTTTTGTGAACGTGGGAGAGACCTGGGAGAGGGCTTTTGTCGCACAAAATAAGTGGAGATTGGCGTTGAATAAGAGAGAGGGCGTGGGGAAGGCTTATGTGGCGCAAGGTGGAATCCTAGTCCTACTAGGATTCTATCTTATGACTTGTTTTAATTTGATTTTTCAAACCAAATCAAACCAAAATTAGATCAACCTAATTAAAATAGGTCTTAACCCAATTAAGAACCTAATTTAATCAGATTAAATTAGATTTAAATCTGATTTAATTTTCTAATCAAATTAGAAATTAGATTGACCCAAGTCCTAGTTGAACTAGGACTAGTTTTTTCTTGCACTTGGCTTATCCAATAAACCAATTGGACTTGATCCAATCAAGTCCAAACCAAATCTAATTAAATCATATTTAATTAGACTTAATCTCAACCCATTGGCTTAATCAAATTAAGCCAATTAGCAATTGAATTGCTAATCGATCCTCCTACAACACTTGCACTGGGTTAAATGTCAATCGTATTGATCATTTAACCCTAGAACGATTCTTAATCGTTGATCAACCATCCGATCGGATCATGAACTCTAATGTGTGTGACGTCATAGGTCCGAACCTAAGCCGGTAGCACAAGAATAAATTCTTGTACCAATCGAAGTGACCATCTAGCAATGGTACCCGACGACCGGATAGGTCGAATGTGTAGAACAACATCCTTAGAACCCATACAGATATAGTTTTCATATAATTTATCCCCTTGACCAAAATGATCATAGGACACCCCAGAGTTCAACTGTCAACTCTGATCAGGTTGTCCACATTGTATTTCAAAATATCAAATCCATCTGATGGATTACCCTGGCCAAGGTTTTGCTAAATTGAAATACAGCGACTCATTCTTCTCCAACTCTTGGAGTGGTCAATCCCATCTCGATCACACTCTGACTTCGCAAGTACTTGACTATGCCCAGAAGCCTTCCGTCCCTGAAATAAAAATTTAGTTAGTCCAGTACCAAAGCACAGTGAGTTGCTTGCAAGTCACTGAGGCGATCTCAGGTCTAAGGGACACTTATACCTATATCCCATCAGAGACATTCTCGATAGCAGAATACTCTGGAGTTGGTCACGTTCAATGACGATGTACCCTTACATCTCACCTGTATGCCATACCAGTGTCTCCACACTCTTTGGTTAAGAGGACAACCAACCCATATGGCCTACAGCGACCTATGCTCGATAGAAGCTGTCGTCCTTATTAACAGCCTATCATTTGGTCGTGAACAGTTTTAAGGACTAATCGATAAATCCTCTCTTTATCGAACTTAAATAGTCCTAAGGACTTCATCATAACAACGGAGTTCATTAGAAGATGAAAGCTTATGATGAAGATGCCAAATATATTTTATTTATTAACAAATCAATTACAAGACTTGGTTGCTCAACCGTCAACAGCTTGACGATTGGCTTTTTGGGACACATTTTCTAACACCATCTCCCTTGTGCTTATCCAAAGATGGTGCCAACATAGAAGAGAGGGTGGAGGTTCTTATCTGATGTGATCAGATGACATCACTCTACCAATCAAAATTTTTCTAAATTTATTAAAATTTTTTGATTGGTCGAATGATGTGGTACTGCGCAGTGCAGCAGGGTCTATATAAACCCTGTCTGCGCCTAGGGTTTTATGTGATTGCACCAAACCCATCAAAGCTGCCACCTCCTTTCCTCTTCTCCACATCCCATCTGAAGATCTCCCTCCCCTCTTCATGCCCAAGGAGTTGGGCGTCCATCTGGTGCAAGATCAAGGTGTGGTGACGCCTTGAACAGGAAGGCTGCAGGAGTTCTTCGACAAGCTGCTGCTCCAAATTCAGGAGGACTTTTGAAGATCTTCCTAATCAGATTTAGTTCTGATTTTTGGAGTAGAGATTCATGAGGAGAAGATGATCCAGATCCTATCTGAGTGGATACTGGTAGAGGCCAGACAATTGCGTGGCTAAATCAGAACCTCCGGCTTGCTACGATCATCTACAGGGTAATCAGATTACCCTTGAGGTATTTCATATTTTCTCATACTTTTAGATTTATTTTAAAATTAATATCAGATAATAAAATTAGATCTAGAGATTTAGATCTGAAATAAATGTAGGATAAAATTTTTTTAAATTATTTCATCCCAGATTTGATAAAATCTGGAAGATCCTATAAGGAAAAAGACAGTTTTTCCTTCACCACATCGGCGACTCCATCGAGAGAGGAGAGGGGTCTGCAATAGGTGCTGGAAAGGTAACATCTTGAAGGAGAGGAAGGTCTGTTTGGTCGGCAACGTGAGATACTACAGCAATTGTGTGCTGAAGGCTATGGGGTCTATGCTGGAAAGGAGGAAGTGTATAAGCTATATTGATCGTCTGATCGATGAGTCCAAGAGGTCGAGTCTTGATAAATGTTCAAAGATACTGTCCAAGTTATGCAGTCCATTAGAGATCTGATAGATCATGAAGGCAAACAAGAAGTACTTTGCAAACCAACTCAGATCTGAGCAACTGATCGTCAATGGACAACCATTGAGACAGGAAGAGCTTGATGAGATTTTGGGGTATTCGATATCAGTGCACAAGTTGAGGCCCGAAAGGTATTGGTATGACAAAGATTTTGAACTGTTGAGAAAGATAAAAACTCTTTCAATATATTTAAACCTTTTTGCATGCTTATAATCAGTTACTTTGATGTTTAAAATTGAGTGTAGTATTAGAAATTGAATTGGTAATGCAATGAGAGAAACGTATTATGCATAGAATATATTTTTTTATTATTTTAATTATTTTAAAAATATAAAGAATAGATATAAATAAATTAATAAAATAATATATTTTTTAAATAAAATATTATTTAACAAAATATTATTTTTTAAATAATAATATTATTATTTTTGAATAATAATAAAGAAATATTTTAAAAAATAAAAAAAATAATATTTTAAAAAATAAAAGTAGGGGTGGGAGAAGAGACAAAAATAATAATAATAAAATATTATTTTAAAAAATAAGATATTATATAAAAAAGGTAATGTGCAAGTGGAGGATCTGTAGGCTTTTCTATCTTCCTCGGTTACTATAATATTATTTAAATAATCTGATTTTATATTTTTATTTAGAACATTTGATATCATCTATAATGTCCTTTATATCATGTTAGATTTTTAATTTATAAAAATAGTATTTTAAAAAAAATAATTATATGCTGTACATCGCACGGAATTCTAAGCTAATTTTTTTAGTATTTTAACGCACGGCACGTGCACCACCATGCTTCAGAGATGTGACAGGCGACGACGATCCGATCATAATTCTTTCCATGATCGGTTTGACTATAAAAATTTTATCTACCGCAATCCCTCCCATAAAAGGTTCTACTATTTTTTTTCATTTGATTTAATTTATACACTTAATTTTAGGGTGCGAGCTTCTTTATCCTCTCTCTTGAGAGTTTTTTTTTTTTTTGTTTAAAGAAAATGTGAAAGTAAAAGCTGAACTCGTGGGAAAACTTTTGCTTATCAAGTTCAAGTCCTGGTGGGTGGAGAGGTCCCGTTCAATCTCTGATAACCCATGTATCACAAAACATTAGATGATTGGGTAGGTGAAAGCATACGTAGCTGCTGAGCTTTTTTTTTTTTTTTTCTTCTTATGGAATTTGAGCCTGCCCGCTCCAAAATCATTCTCGAGTACTTATGCATACAGAAGATCTCTTTTTCTTCCTATAAAAGATTCAAGCCAATCTACTCCAAAACCATTTTTGAATACTTATGGATACAAATCTATTCAAGTCGGTAATTCCATTATCTAACTAGTTGTACGGGCCAAATCCATGAATCCAATGAAATTTTCAGCCCATTAATCCAACAGGCCTTTAATGTTCAAATTTATAGCAAGATCCTTGCACATTTAGATGTATGAGAAGTATGGTCACCCAAAGCACAAGAGCACCTGCCAAGGGGTGCACTTTCCCACATTCCGATGCATGATCCAAAGAATTGCTCCGCATCAAAGCATTCGATGGTCTAATCAGTGTTGAATCGAACTCAGTTATACTTGATTTTTTTCTAGTCAAGCACCAATTAAAAAGGGTCCAAATTTTCATTTAAGAAATGTTCAGTTGCCTACAACTATATATGCACTAGAATTGAATAAGAGGAAATTGCAAAAATTAGAGTTGCGAATGACTAAAATTTTCTATTTCTACCGATACAACTACAGTTATTGCAAGTACTACTATTTTTTTATTCGAGATCCCATGAGAGGAAATTGCAAATCCATAAAGGTTGCTTGGTTGAGTTCTACTTCAAGAGATGTTCTGACCTTGGAAGCAGGGTGGTGAGTTTTCTATATGTTTGTCATATTCCCCTATGTCTAATTAGCATATCATCGAAAGAAAGGCAAAGGGACAACAAGATAAAAATAATATTTAACAATCAATTTCTAATGTATATCTAAATTTATAAATGCATGTATCCTATCTCTATCTCTCATGCTTGAATTTACAACGTATAGTATGAATTTCTTCTTAAAAGGACATAATTAAATTTCTACATAAATTAAAAATAAAATACAACTATCAAATGCTTTATTGAACACTCTAACAAAAGAAATAGAACAACAAGATGAAGGTGTGAAACTACAAGAAACAAAATAATATAACTCAAGTGGGAAGATGAAATATTGAATACTTGCTTGAGAAGTAGAAGCACATAGGATGCTCCATTTCTTATCTACATGAGAAATTAACGAAAGACATGATGAGGGTGTTGATGATCTTCGTTGATAAAATTATTGGACATTAAACACCAATGAGCTAGGATCATATTGTCCTCACCCCAATTTTGGCTAGGCTTTATACCATTATAGTATTGAAAAAGAAAAAAAAGGGAAAGCAAAAAAAAAAAGATATGTGACTTGATTACTACCAAAGATATATAAGATGGAAGATAAGATTTTAAATAGCTTAAAATAATCTAATAAATCTATAAGAGTCAACATCAAGTCCTCTTGTCCAAAGATGAGAACTTCATTTAGGTAAGGTGTTTACACCACATCTTAACATCCAAGGACTTTCATACATGTGCTGATTTTGAAGAAAAATCAGATAGGATCCTCAAATCTTTGAGCCAACATATATGTATTCATCTATATGGATGATAGAAGAAATAGATCGAAATAAAAGAATCGACCTCAATGCTGAAGATTGTATTATAGGCTGAATAAAGAGAAATGGCCAATGCAAGCATGTTGGATGAGCAAAGATCGATAAGATGTGATTATCAGTCTGACAGTCAGTGCAGAGCAATTATGCTAATGAATGAGTATGGTAAAGAATAATTGGCATTAATTATCAAAACCATCAGGAGTAGAGGCTAGATGTGGGCAATAACTATCAAAGCAGGTAGTGATTATATTTAGTATAGATAAGTGAAATTTGTACTTTGTAACAAACCTTTCGATAATCTAATTAATACATTTTATCTTATCATAGCTTACCAGTAACTTTTTATCTTTGAAGCAGTGTAAACTTAACTTAGATCTCTACTATCATAATTCAGGCTATACTCTTATCCTAATCGGTATCCATCTTCTGCGAATGGTGAGAGACGGTGATGAAAATTTTTGAAAATCAAGGTATCTAGAACTATGCTATTCTTGTATCCTCCATTCCATCACCATCTTTCCAGCTACTTTAAAGTTGGTGGCATGCCTGTGTACCTATCTATCCTGCCAATTGACTTGCGATAATGAGTTATATGACATGTCCATCTCCTTAGGTGGTGCAAGAGGAACTTTAGCACTATGGCATGCCTAGTAGGACACTTCGTAGCTATCATCATGCCACTATGGAAGTAAGTCAAAGACACAGCTATAGAGAAAATAGAAACCGTGCTAAAGCCATCTTTGGTGCAATATGCAACATCCTTGGCTTCGTTAGTGGAATGGGTTGAGAAACTTACTTTTTGTGGTTAAAAGCTGATATATCAAGCCATAATATGTTTCAGCAAAGTTTGTATTAAAGACAGTAGAGCCCATTCTTGTAATGAATGAATTGGCTTATCAACCAGTACTGCACAAAGGTGCTAGGGTCTATGACTTGAATCAAAGGCTTTGACTCATCGAGAGGTAACTGTTGAAGACTATTTAATAGAGTTCTGAAAATCCACTGGTCAAGGTAATGCAGAAATTATGCCAGTAAGGTTACAATAGAGTAAATTATTGATGGATATTTGAGATTGTCGGTAGTTGTGAACTGCAGAAGATTGCTGGTGAAGTTGGCAAATATATGGCAATACTAATTCATGACCATTTACCTTGAAGGATAAAATTATAATGGCTTTACAGCATTGGCCGTAAATATCATGAGAACTAGGGAGCGACCTACTCAAGGGGTGCTTCCATAGTTTTCTATATAATTCCAAGTTTATATGCCAGAAGGCAACATACGAGAAGAATGGACTCAGTCTAGTATCCAAGGGTACATATAATTGAAGACCCCTTTTTTTAGGATAAATGGATTGAAATAAAGAACAAAACGATAGACATAATAATAAAAGAAATAAGCTACATAAGCGAGAAATAGAGTTACGGAGGTGGGGGATGCAACAAGCCACGAGCATCGGCCATAATGATCAACACCAGATCATGGGGAATCACGTCCGACCAAAAAAAAAAGATAGTACCACAAGTGCCAGCCAACCAATTAGTAGCAGGGTTGTCCTCTCTAAAAATGTGTCGAATAGAGAAGAGAGAAAAATCTGCAGAAAAATGGAGGATCTCATGCATTAAGGGGTAGTCGGATAGAGAGCTGAATCATGGATCAAACCATTGAATGACTGTCAAAGAAGAATCCCCCTCAAGAATGATGTATGGTCTATTAAACATACTCTGGGCTACTTTCATTGCTTCCAAAGCCACCCGAAGTTCAGTTAGAGGGACTGAAGATGAAGAAAAAAATCTGAGTATCGGCATACAGGAATCTACCAAGATGGTCATGAATGATAAAACTACTGCACCAGCTTCCATTTCTGACCGACCTATCAAAGTTCACCTTCAACCATTCGTGGGGTGGGGGCATCCAAGACACCAAGATAGGTGGATGAACAAGGGAGCTACTAGAGCTGCAGATGTCCCAAGGCACGGATAGTATAAATCTTGGTGCTATACCTAAAAGCCATTGCATGATTAAAGAGGCCCATACAATACATTCCCCATGCTTCAGCCAAGAGGCCCATACAAGTAATAATTTTCTATTCTAATTTAAAGGCCTCCTACGGTTCTTTTCATTCTCTCCCTGTCACGCCCCCGACCCGAGATTTATGAATCGAGGATCGCGGCAACCGCCGCATACTCATAGAAAACTCTTCCCATAAGCATGCAAGGCATCTTATCATGCTATCCTAAAACAACAGCGGAATAATTATTCAATAATTTAAATCCAAAACATAACGACCTAAATTTTTTTTTTTTTTTAATATCTCAATAAATTCAACAATAATTCAAAGGCTTTGCATCAAATTCAATAAGCCTTCCAACCTAAAATAAAAATACGAAGATTCTGCTTCTGATCACTCCTCTATTCATATCTTGTATCATCTTAATTCCTCAACATCTGTAAAAACAGTAAAATAAGAGGTAATGAGCTAGACAGCCCAGTAAGCAATGATCACTTCTCAACAGATTTCATCAGGCATATAAGTAAATAATCATTTATAGAAAATAAGCATATAGAGTTCATCAATTCGAAATCAATTTCAATTATGCAATATAATTCATGCCAAATTCATTTCTTTTTTTTCGAAATTTCAAGTTTCTTTCGGGATTTCAATTTCTTTTGTTCTTCAATTTCTTTTCGTCAACCATGAGCTATGACCACATTATCTCTGTGGCAGGGTCATAATACCGCATATCTGCTTGCGGTGGGCTGCGAATCATCTGGCAGCCAAGTCCTTTGGAACCGCTGGTCTAACTGGCGGTTTTATCGCTGGTCTATCTGGCGACATGTCGCTGGTCTTACTGGCGACATAAATCCTCAGGACAGTCAATTGCCAACGTATATGCCCCCATTGGCGGGGTCCTCAACATAGTCAGGTTGTCAATTCTTATTGTTTCTTATATCATAATTCTTCATAATCATGTTTCATATTCTAATTTCGATAATAAAACATATAATCATGTAGTATCGAAATCAATCAATATAATGCATCATGAAATCAATATATTCAATCATGCTTCATCATAACATTTCAAATAAGATATTTTCATAACAAAATACCATTCATCCAATTCATGCATCGTTTCACAAATCATGTCAGAAGAAAACATTATAATTTGCTGATAAATCTAGAAAAAGTGAAACATTACTTACCTCGAACGCATTCCAATAAATCCATAAAATTCTATAAATTTTCTTCCAAAAATTCTGTTCGTAGATCATATCGCGATATCCCATGATCAAACATCCACAATCCTATACAGAATCAATTTGAATAATTAGAAAGAATACGAATTCTATATTTCAACGGTTTAGATTGGATCCGATCATCTAATTTCATCTAATCAAAATCTAATTAGGACCTAAACGATCCAAAGTTTGACTATCAGATCAAATCGGATTCGAAGTGATAGGACCAAGGTTTCTTCATCGATTTCATAAAATCAAGTGGAGAGAGAAAATCAGAGGAGAGAGAATTCATGAGGTATAATTCGAATTGATCAGGTGACACAATCCAACATTACGATGGGTCCAATATCTCGATTGGTGAAATCAATGTGATCAAATCAAGTCATGGCTAGATCGGAAATCATGGATGATCAAATCTAAAGATTTATGGTCTGATTAGAGTGGGTGCTAGTACGCTGTCTGACAATCATGGATCAAGGTTCTTCATTAGAATCAGATCAAACTTATTAAAAGAAATTTCTTCATTCACTAACATTTTTTTTTAGAGAGAGAATCAATCAAGAGAGAGAATATTTTTAGAGAGAGAAAATTCTAGAGAGAGAAAATTCTAGAGAGAGAAAACTCATCTTGAATTCTTCAGACAATATGATTCAACAAATTCGATCGATCAGATCAAATCATGCTAAGATTATCATGTGGACAATTCAATAAGATCATGAGAAATAAAATCTAAAAATACTTGATCTGATCAAAGTGGATGTCGGTGTACCGTCCGACGATCACGGATCAAAAATTCATCACGATGATCATTTAAATTCATCATCATTCTTCTCAAAATTCTAGAAATCTTAGGAGAGATAATCTAGAGAGAGAATTCTAGAGAGAGAAAATAGAGAGAGAAAATCCAATTCTAGAGAGAGAAAAATACTAATTCAAGCTGAAGAGAGAGAGGGAAGAGAGAGAAACTCTCTTTCTCATATTTTATTATTTATCTCATTATTTATTAATTAATTTTATTTTTCTCTTTCTTCTTTTCTTTCTTTCTCTTTTTTTTTTCTTTTTCTTCATGGAAGAGAGAGAAGAGAAAATCCTATTTATTATTATTATATTATTATTATTTTATTTTATTTTATTTTTTTCTTTTTTCCTTTTCTTTTTCTTTTCTTTTTCTTCTTTTTCTTTTCTTTTTTTTTTTTTTTTTCATTTTTTTCTTTTCTTTTTCTTTTTCTTTTCCTTCTTCTTCTTCTTCTTTTTTTCCCGGGCTTTCATTGGGCTGAAACAGGGGACCTAGAGGTCCCCGTGCCTTGATCGATCGATCACGGTCATCTTATGGCCGGAGGTGGCCGATGGCAACGGCCGACTCTCCCGGGTTCGGAGAGACCAGGGCCGGCGGTCGGCGTGACCGTCGGCGCCGGAAAATCAGAGGAAAGAGGCGGCGAACAGGAGGGTTTCTTTCTCCAACTAAATCCGGCGACACCCGTCGCCGGCCATCGTGCACACAGGCACGGGAAAGAAGGGAGAGAAGAGAGGGAGAGGAGGGAGACCTTACCACAACCTCCGGTGACCCCCACCGACGAGAAATCGCGGCGAACACGGGTCGAGGAGTCACGGCTTCAAACGGGAAAATCGGAGAAAAATCTCCGGCAATCGACGGCGACGGAAGGGTCTACCCATAGAGGAGAGGGGAAGGGTTCTTATAGAGCTCATCCTAGGGTCTTTCAATGGCCCTAGGACTCCGATTCTTGATCGGAGAAGAGGAAGACTCCGATCGGGAGTCTTCCTGCTCTGTTTTCCTTTTTTTTTTTGTTTAATGGGCTTTAGTGGGCTTGGTTTGGGCTATAACACTCCCACTCCTCCTGGAGAGCTTGGGACATCGGCTAGAAGGCAACTATCTTTTTAAAAAGATTTGGAAAGTCAGATTTGCAATCTTTTACTTATTTTCAAGTTGCATCCAATATTAAATTTTTTTTTTTATTATTGACAGTGGTTGTACTTCTTAGTATATATCAATTAGCTCTGGAATTCAAAGGATGTTATATACTCCTTTTAGATACAAAATTTATCTTGAACTAACGCATATGCATCCAAGGTAGGCTTAACTTCTTCCTATAGAAGTTGTACTTCTCAGTGTACATAAATTAGCTCTGCTTCAAGGAATGTTATAAAGTCCTTCCGAGCATAAAATTTATCTTGAACTAATGCCTATGCATCCAAGGCAGGCTCAACTTCTTCTTCTATGGAAGAGATCTTAACCTTTAGCTCATAAGTACAGATAGTTATGGTATCTATTTCCTTGGTCAGGCTAGCCCGGGGATAGTGAATATTAAAAAGGTTGGCTAACCTTTGATGAAGATCATCAATTTGAGCTGACATGAGGTAGGCCAAATGTTGGATGGTTGAGATTGCATATGAAAATTCAGCCATATTCTATGGAGAAACCAGTTGGTCAATCGAGATGGTGAGAATTGAATGTGCTGCAATAACTTCTTAGCCATTCTCGATGCTATAGTAATATTAGGTGATGAGTAGCCAATTTGAGCAACAGCTAATGGAGCCAATAACCTAGCTCTGGTACTAGCTAGGGACTGGAAGATAGAGAGATTATTAAGACCTTGCCGAAAAGATTCGGGTCAATAAGTAAAGGAATACCGTCATATTAGTAATTATAAAACACCTCATAGCTGGCAATCAAAGAGCTAAATAATGGTGCTCTTGGAGGTGCAAATAAAGTTGTGATAAAAAGAGGCCTAGAGTCACTAGGCCAAGTGTCGGCTACATAGTCCATGAGGACCAAAGGTTGCTCTGATACTTGAGGCTCCTAAGGATGGATGGAATTTTGAGAATGAGAAAAAGATGATAACTTGGTTGATGGGCCAGATGAGGGATGAAAGTGGTATGAATATTATCAGTCCCGATCTATTTTCGTATCTAAATCAATCCAGATATAGATAGAATTTGAGGATCCAACTAATATCTATATTCATATCTATATCCATTAAAAAAAATAGATATGGATATGGATAGACAACTATTTGATCTATATTCAAATATCCGAATTTATATATAATCTTATATAATTTTATATAACACTTATTAATTTTTTAAAAAAATATATAATAATATAAATATATTATTAACATGATTTATTATCTATTTAGTAATATCTTTGATTTTGTAGTCATAAAGTTTAATTATCTAAGTAATATATCCATAATTATTTTTATACTTGTAATATTCAAATCGTATCTGTATCCATTCAAAACAAATATGGATATAAATTTTTACATCCGAATAATATCCATATCCATATTTATATTCGTTAGATAAAATAAATATAGATATAGATATACTAATATCTAATCTATATTCGATCCAGGTTCGGCCCTAGGCCAGACCTCCTAAAGGCTTGGCTTCTAGTAATTCCACCACATCAGCAATAATATCAAATGATTTTTCTTATTTCGAGACTTTACTAATATCCAATACTATAGCAGACATCGAAGACATAGTCTTACTTTCCATTATGAGGCACCTTATTTGGCCACTGCATCGAAAAGGAGCAAGATTGGGCTTGTGAACCATTGCCTTTATCACTTTGAGATAGGAAGTTTGGTCTTTGATACTGATCTAGTTTAAGGAGTCATAGAAGGGGCTATAAGGATAAAGATTGGTCGAAAATGATTATACTTGATATGACATATAAATCAGCCTCCCTATCATTGATTGACATGTGGCCAGCAATTTTGTAAAGAATTGAATTTCGGAAAGTTATATCTTTACAATTAAGAGGAATCCAGAAACGAAAAGATGATTATGACAGATTTAAATTTAAATAAAAAAAGGAGGTGATGACTCATAAGAAGAAAATTATGTCTTATCTCTTGATTTCTACCTTCAACTATAATAGATTCTTGCTCTACATCTATACAAACAAGACCAAGGGATTCCAAAAGGAGAAGCTCTTAGAGAGAAAGACTCCCACAAAAAACTCTCATAATGAGAGGCTTATAAGTCCTCATCCATCATACTCTTTTCTTTCCTTCGTATAGGTCCATAGGTGATCAAAAATTCAAGCAAGCTAAGAAGATCGAGAAAATCAATCTCATCAGAAAGTCAAGAAAGTTGAGCTCATCAGAAGGTTGAGAAGATCGAAGTTCATCAAAAGATCAAAAAAGTCGATCTTATCAAAAGATTAAGAAAGTCAAGCTCATCAAAATGTCGAGAAAGCCAAATCTCATCAGAAGATCGAGAAAGTTGACCTTATCTAGGTCTCACCAGAAAATTGAGAAAGTCGACCACACTAGAAGAACGAGAAGGCCAACCTCATGAGAAGGCAAAAAAGGCTAAAGCTCATCAAAAGATCAAAAAGGTTGAAGCTCATCAGAAAAGTAGACATCAAAAGATCAAACCCATCAGAAAAGCCGACCTCAAAAGGTCGAGAAGGCTGAGCCCATCAGAAAGCAGATCTTAGAAGGTTGAGAAAACTAAGCTTATCAGAAGGCCGAAAAAGATGAGCTCCAATAAACCGAGCTCTCAAAGGCAAAGTTTCTAAAGATTGATCTTAAGGCCAATTCGAGAAGGCCAAAATAAATCGATCAGAATAGGATAACATTAAATACTATAAATTTTTATTATATTCTTTTTATTATTGTCCTTACAAAGTCTAATTTGACTTAGGTATCGGAGGGCTTGGTTAGACCTAATTCGATGAGTTGTTTTTTATTCCTTTTATGTTTAGATCTGTGGCCCCAAGGCAAATTATTTTTCACAACTGTGGATTCAATAACACTTTCTTGATGGTCCTAATCAAGCCAAATTTTGGTAGCAACAATACTCAAAAAAATATTAAAAAAATTAAAACTCGATTGAGTTTTGCCAAATTTTTTATATCTTAGTTAAATTGACAAGTCAAAGAAAAGGCCAAATGATATTACCAATTTCTACTTGTTTAAGATCTTAACTTGACCAAGTTGGAATATTGAATGATCATTTTGATAATTATTTTCTCATATTTTATTTCAAACTAATTATCATTATTAAGTCTATGATATCTATATATTCTTCATTATCTTGAAAATATTAAAATATATTGAATTTAAATTGATTATTTATATTAAGATCAATGAAATGACTTTTAATGTTTTATATATAGTGAGTTGTTCATTTGTTGAGGTGAGAATTTCATAAAGATAACAAAATTCTTCTATAAAAATTGATGTCAGTAGGAAATCATGCAGTATAATAATATTGATTTTTTTGTTGTCATTTTCAACCAAGAATGACTGAATTATCTTTATTGTGATTAACTTCTTACCATTTGAGCACATGTCCCAATTTTTTATATTTTTTTAAGTGTATACCATTCTATATATGCAAAATTATATGAATATCCTCATAATTTACATATATACCCTTTCTATTTGCATATATACCCTTATAATTTTTTTGTGTATCTATCCATAAACATATTTTAGTCATCTAAATTTTAAATTATTTATTTTTTAACAATGTTAGATGGTATAGGTACACATGGAGAAAAAGAATGATATATGTTGGTGCAAAAATCCGCTTGCGCCGGAGAAGCTGGAGTCGAGGGAGTCGCGGTCACCGTCGGGACCTGCAAAAGAAGTCTAAATCGGAGGTGGGGTTGCTCCGACAAGACCCTCCGACGCTCAAGTCAGTTCTCTACCTCAACAAGAATGGAGCGCTCGAACGAAAATTTTTGCAGAGTTTTTAGGTAAAAACAAGAGCTTATAGAATAACGTATCTGGGGTTCTCCTTTTATAGGCGAAGGAGGCAACAAACTGATAGTGACGCCTGTAACCGTCTGGCAGTGGGCCGCCCATAGTCAGGAAAAATTTATTGCGGAGAGTAGTGGGGTGGATCCGTGGCTATTACCGGGGTGTGCCACGTGGAGTCTGCCACGAGAAGCGGAGCGGTGTCCATTGTTACGACTTGCCAGAGGATAGAAGAATCGCGCGGTATCCGTCGCAGGAAATGGAGCAGGACCGTGGCCATTATTACGGCCTGCCAAGGAGTGATGGAGCCGCGTGGAATCCGTCGCAGGAGGTGGAGCAGGGTCGTGGAGTGATGGAGCCACGTGGAATCTGTCGCAGGGAATGGAGCAGAATCGCGGCTGTTACTGCGGCGCGTCAGGGGGCGAAGGTCTGCCGGCTGAAGTCCGGCTGGAGTGTCAGCAGTTGAAGTTGGTGACGGAGCCCGGCTCCCATAGGAGTTCGGGCGGAGTCCTCCTTGCGGTTGAAGTCGCGGACGGAGTCCGGCTCCCGTAGGAGTCCGGGCGGAGTCTTCCTGCAATTAAAGCCATGTGCGAAGTCTGGCTCCCGTAGGAGTCCGGACGGAGCTTACCAGCAGTTGAAGTTGGTGATGGAGCCCGGCTCCCGTAGGAGTCCAGGCGGAGTCCTCCTTGCAGTTGAAGTCGTGGACGGAGCCCGGCTCCCGTAGGAATCCGGGCGGAGTCTTCCTGCAATTAAAGTCAGGTGCGAAGTCCGGCTCCCGTAGGAGCCCGGACGAAGTTTACCAGCAGTTGAAGTTGGTGACGGAGCCCGGCTCCCATAGGAGTCCGGGCGGAGTCCTCCTTGCAGTTGAAGTCGTGGATGGAGCCCGGCTCCTGAAGGAATCCGGGCGGAGTCTTCCTGCAATTAAAGTCAGGTGCGAAGTCCGGCTCCCGTAGGAGTCCAGACGGAGTTCACCAGCAGTTGAAGTTGGTGACGGAGCCCGGCTCCCGTAGGAGTCCGGGCGGAGTCTTCCTGCAATTAAAGTCAGGTGCGAAGTCCGGCTCCCGTAGGAGTCCGGACGGAGTTCACCAGCAGTTGAAGTTGGTGACGGAGCCCGGCTCCCGTAGGAGTCCGGGCGAAGTCCTCCTTGCGGTTGAAGTCATGGACGGAGCCCGGCTCCCGTAGGAGTCCGGGTGGTTGAAGTTGGTGGCGGAGCCCGGCTCCCGTAGGAGTCCGGGCAGAGTCCTCCTTGCGGTTGAAGTCGTGGACGGAGCCCGACTCCCGTAGGAGTCCAGGCGGAGTCTTCCTGCAATTAAAGTCAGGTGCGAAGTCTGGCTCCCGTAGGAGTCCGGACGGAGTTCACCAGCAGTTGAAGTTGGTGACGGAGCCCGGCTCCCGTAGGAGTCTGGGCGGAGTCCTCCTTGCAGTTGAAGTCGTGGACAGAGCCCGGCTCCCGTAGGAATCCGGGCGGAGTCCTCCTTGCGGTTGAAGTCGTGGACGGAGCCCGGCTCCCATAGGAGTCCGGGCGGAGTCTTCCTGCAATTAAAGTCAGGTGCAAAGTCCGGCTCCCGTAGGAGTCCGGACGGAGTTTACCAGCAGTTGAAGTTGGTGACGGAGCCTGGCTCCCGTAGGAGTCCGGGCGGAGTCCTCCTTGCAGTTGAAGTCGTGGATGGAGCCCGACTCCCGTAGGAGTCTGGGCGGAGTCTTCCTGCAATTAAAGTCAGGTGCGAAGTCCGGCTCCCGTAGGAGTCCGGACGGAGTTCACCAGTAGTTGAAGTTGGTGACGGAGCCCGGCTCCCATAGGAGTCCAAGCGGAGTCCTCCTTGCGGTTGAAGTCATGGACGGAGCCTGGCTCCCGTAGGAGTCCGGGCGGTTGAAGTTGGTGGCGGAGCCCGGCTCCCGTAGGAGTCCGGGTGGAGTCCTCCTTGCGGTTGAAGTCATGGACGGAGCTTGCAAGGGTCAATCCCGCTGAGAACTTCGACTGTGGGTATTTTATACCCAACACCAGTCCCCCTACTTTCGAGTTTGAATTTTGAATGAAGAAAGTACAGAGAGATTGGCATAGCCGAAGTTGTCTCCTCGAATCCTGCGCACGACCGCCCCCAGATATTTTGGCATTAAATGTACGTGTGCTGGAGTCTTTTCGAATCGGGGTGATACGAAGGGACCCTTCGAAATTTTCGCTGGTACACTGGCCCAGGTACGGCACAATAATGGCCCTGCCAACCGTCAGCCGCTTTTAGCCACCTGCCGCGGCGAGTGGGACACATGTTAAGCGCGGGCCGGCCTGGGGGGATTCGCGATCATTATGGCGCCGGATCCCAGGGTCTATTTAAACCCGTCCTTCCACCTTTAGGGGCCCTATTCCGCTCTAGAGTTCCACCAATATCTGCCCTTCCTTCGAGAGCCCTGTTTCTGTTGGCGTCTTCTCGGGCCATAGGCACCCTTCGAGTCGTCCCTGTCCTCACCCCTCTGCATCCCTCTGAGCGATCTAGGTTAGTCCCAGAACCTTCATCTTTCTTCCCGCCACTTAGGGGCCTTTTCTTTGTCATTTTTTTTCTGTTGTATTCCTTTGAGTTAGTCTTCCCTGGCCTCCCGTCCTTTGTCCTGTCCGTCTTCTTTGGGATCTTTAGAGTCTTCATTCGGAGTTATTCGAAATGTCTTCCGGCTCTTTCGCTCCCAGCGGTTCTGGGAGTTCTTCCGCCTCAACCCCCCGGTCCCTCGCTCTGTAGATAAACCCGCATCTGGGGCTGGGCTTTGCCCGATTTTTGCATCGGGCGCCATTCCATGCTCCCTGACTCCGGATGAACTTCTTCTGATAAGGGTTCAGTATGGAGTTCCTCCGGAGTACGACCTGGAGCTGCCTGGCCCCTCTGACCGGGCTAGCACTCCCCCACCCAGTCGTTTTTGCCTGTATCAGGAGGCATTCCGTGCCGGACTCTGGCTTCCGCTTCCGTCCTTTGTTGTCATCCTCTTCTGCTTCTTAGACATCTCTTTGGCTTCCGTTGCTCCGAATTCTTTTAAGTTTTTGATAGGATTTCTCTCCCTTTGCCATGTAGTCGAGGTCCAACCGTCCCTCTCTCTATTTAGGCACTTCTATACCTTCAAGCGTCATCCTTCGACGAAGGACTGGTGGTATTTCTCCCCTCAGTTTGGCAAGAAAGAGTTGCTGAAAGGTGCCTCCTCTTCAATCTACAACTAGAAGAGGAAATACCTCTTCGTCCACTGCCCGATCCTGAGGCTGGGCCTGCCCCTTTGGGGCTCTCTGAGGGATTCTGTCCGCCGGGCCTCCAGCCTGGGGGAGGATGACCTCCAGGCTGCTCGGAAGCTTCTCGCCTATTCCGCTCCTTCCCTTCCCAACCTTCTGAGGGAGCAATTTTTGTTTAACATTGGCCTGAGTCCCCAGGATCCTGCAAGTACTTCATCTTTTTCTTTCTCTTCTTTTTCTTCTGTCCTTTTTCTTTCTCTTTTCTTTCCTTTTTTTTTGTGTCACTCCTTTTTCATTCCATTATTGATTTCTGATCTCTCTCTCCTTTCTCTTTCTCTTTTTTTTTTTTTTTAAGGAATGGATGTCGAAGCAGCACGGATGCTTGCCAGGGGCCTCAAGGCCCACAAAAAAAAGGGTGCCGCGGCCTCCGGATCGGCAAAGAGGGCCAGGGCGGAGGAGTCGAGCTTGGCCGCGCCCGTCCAGGCGGCTCCAGCGATCGACATTCCTTCGGATGCCGAACCTACGGCCCCCCGGGCTTCTTCGAGGAGTCCACCGACTGGGGCTCCCATTTCGGGGGTCCGCCCCATGGAGGCGCCCGTAGTCGAGAGGGGGAAGAGAAGGAAGTTGGTGGCCCACAGGGTGAGTAGCCGTCGGGCCACCGCTGACGAGTCCCTCTATTCCGAAGAGGAGTCAGAGAATCCCTTCAATGACAGAAATTTGATCAGGCGGTTGATCGACGGCTGCATCCTGTCTGAAGTCGTCGAGAGGATCGACCGCACCGATCCTGAGCAGTGGGTCTGAGACTCCCTAGGATCCTTCCTCGAGGTAAACAAATCTTCATTTAACCGGCTATTCGACCCTTGTTCTGATCCCTTTGTCGCCCTTGCAGATTGGGCACCAGCTCCTCGCCAATATCGAGGCGACGAACCGGGCGAGGAGGGACGCCGTCCAGGTGGAGGAGCGCTGTTGGGCCGAGGTCGCTCGCCTTAAAGAAAAGGCAGCCAAAGTAGTCGCCCTCCAAGAGGCCCTGGAAAGAGAAACAAGCTCGGGAGGAAGAGAAGCAGACCTTGGAGGAGACGGTGAGAAAGACGGAGGCCGAGGTCGCCAACTTGGCTGAGCAGATTCCAGTACTGATCTCGGAGGCCAGGGTCTTTGTGGTAGAGAAATTCAAGACCTCAGCGGAGATGAGGGACCTGAATGTCCAATTCGGCCAGGAGGCATTCATCAAGGGGTTCGAGCTCTGCCAAGAGAAGGTGGCCAGAAAATTTTTGGAGCTCGACCTCAGCTTCCTGGGTGAGGAGTCTGAAGACGAGGCCGGTCCCTCTCCCGCTGCCACTGCCGCCACAGCCCCTCTTCCAAGGACGCCAAGTTCTCCAACCCCTGCCCCTGAGGTCTGAGACCTCCGACCTTGTATTTTTATTTTACCACAATTTTTTTTCCTTTTTATCTTCAAGAATCATCCAATCAATAAAGTTGAATTTCTTGTCGTGGGTGGCTTCTCCCTCCTCCCTTTCTTCTCTCTGCTTTTCTTTCTGTGATGAGTCGTGTCTTGACGCTTTTGCCTTCCGATGGCAGTGTCCTGCAGAAGCACTTCTCCTGCCCCTGGGGATTTCGCTGAAGTCGACGATCCAGCAGCTGAAGAAGGAAGTCCTTCACTTGATGAAAAAGTCAAGGAAGATGGAAGGCGAGCTTCACAGATTGAGAGAGGGTCATTCTGAAGCCACCGTGGAGGCCACCCACTTTCGAAATCTCCATGTGAAGGAGATCATGGAGTATAGTCGGAGGAAGGCGGACTTCGTGAAGGAGCTTGAGGAATGCAAGAAGAGCGCCAGCGGCCGAATTTGGGCTCAAGCTGCCAAGATTAGTGCTCTCAGGGTGGAACTGTCGGCTGCGATGGAGAAGATCGACCAGCTGGGAGGAAGTTCGTCCCGGCTCTTGGCTCGGGCCGACGGCGATCGGGAGTGGTCGAAGAAGGTCTCCGACCTTCAGCAGTAGCTTCAGGACGTCGAGGTGAGCTACGACGTGCATCGGGCCGGTTGGCGTAGGCAGGTAGAGGAATATAAAGGGAGACTCAGGGCGGCGACCGATGAAGTCGCCCGTCTTCAGAGGCAGCTGGCTGACAGGGCTCAGCTGACTTCTGCCCGGGATTCCAACGAACTCCAGTCCCTGAGAGGAACCGTCGAAGGGCTTTCTGTCGCCCTTGGAGAAAGGATGGCTGAGCTGCAGCAATTGAAGATCCAGCTGGCATACGAGCAGCAGGCCGTCACGGACGCGGAGGCAGAATCTGAGGTCCTGAGAAAGAGGCATCGAGAGGCAGAGATCGAGAGCCAGCGACTTTGTCGGGCGCTCCAGGATGCGCTGCTGAAAAGGAGAGAGCTAGAAAAAGAAATTGAGAATCTAAGGCAGTCCTAGATGAGGGGTGGAGCAGATAATTCTAGGTCAGAAGGTGCAGAGCTTCCCTAGGACTCTTTTTGTCCTTCTGTCTTTTCATGTATACATTTTTCTTTTTGTTGTTTTGTCCCGCTTTTGTCGTTTTGCTTTTGTTCCTTTGGCCTTCTGGGCTTTGTGGTGTATATTTTGCAAATGAAATGAAAAGAGGATTTTGTATTACCTCACCCGTATATTGTATTAAATTATCGTCCGCCAAACTTCTCTTGTTGTTCGACTTGTCCGACGTTGACGTCGTTGGGGGGTGCCCAGTCGTCGATGCGCTGGTTTGCTCTCCTCGTCGTTCACGGCCGCAGGCTCGAGCTTGGTGGTCTGAACTCTGCATTACTTCGGAGATGTCGCTGTCTTCTTGATCGGTGTCGAGAGCCTTCCTAGAGGCTGGGGGTGTTTGGTAGGAACTTTCCGTCTTTGTTGAAACGAGGTTCCTTAGGTCTTTGGTGTGGTTTGTCCTTCATCTGTTTCCGACGTTGCTCGTCGCTCTTCCTCTTTAATTTTTTTCCTCTTTTCAGAGTGAGCCCCCCCTCGCTTTTTACGGGGTTGCGTAGAAGTATAAAGGTGCCGTTGAGGGGCCTTTCCCCTTTATCCGATCTTGTCGGGCGACCGAGCTTCGTCACCGTCAGGGCGAGGTTCTCCTTCTGTTCCCAACGGGGCCGCGGGGGCACATAAAGGCCATTGCAAGGGTCTCTCCCTCCATCCGGTCTAAAAGAACTGGGCCTTCGACTTTGCTCGTGTCAGGATGAGGTTCTCCTCCTGTTCCTGACATGGCTGTGGGGGCACGTTAGGGCGTCGCAAGGCCTCTCCCCCCATCCGGTCTAAAAGAACCAGGCCTTGGACTTTGCTCATGTCAGGATGAGGTTCTCCTCCTGTTCCTGACATGACTGTGGGGGCACATTAGGGCATTGTAAGGCCTCTCCCCCCATCCGATCTAAAAGAATCGGGCCTTTGACTTTGCTCGTGTCAGGATGAGGTCCTCCTCCTGTTCCTGACATGGCTGTGGGGGCACATCAGGATGTTGTAAGGTCTCTCCCCCCATCCGGTCTAAAAGAACCGGGCCTTTGACTTTGCTCATGTCAGGACGAGGTTCTCCTCCTGTTCCTGACATGGCTGTGGGGGCACATTGGGGCATTGTAAGGCCTCTCCCCCAATCCGATCTAAAAGAATCGGGCCTTTGACTTTGCTCATGTCAGGACGAGGTCCTCCTCCTGTTCCTGACATGGCTGTGGGGGCACATCGGGACGTTGTAAGGCCTCTCCCCCCATCCGATCTAAAAGAATCGGGCCTTTGACTTTGCTCATGTCAGGACGAGGTTCTCCTCCTGTTCCTGACATGGCTGTGGGGGCACATTAGGGTGCTGTAAGGCCTCTCTCCCAATCTGATCTCAAGATAATCGAACTTTCACTTTAGTTATGTTAGGATAAGGTTCTCCTCCCGTTCCTAACATAACTTTGCTTTAATTATTTGAAGAGGTTATACCCAGTCGTGACAAATCCATGCCAAATGGGGGGAGCATGCCAAGTCGAAAAGAATTTAGATTCAAGGCGAAATTGTAAGCGATACATTTACAGGTTTTCTAGGTTCCATGGTTGTGGGAGGTCTGTTCCTCCTTGAGGCCCTCCGGCGATGGAGTCGATAGTCCCGATTGGAGGCCGATCTCCGGGTTGCTCCTCCCTCCTTGACGGCTCAGGTTGCAGCAGGGCCCTTGGCCGATCTTCTCTACCCTCGGGCCGGTGTCAGATGAACCTGTCGAGTCGACCTCATCGGATGAGCTCCTCGATCTCGTCTCGGAGCTGGATGCATTCCTCCGTATCGTGGTCGTGGTCGCGGTGGTAGAGACAGAACTTGTTGGGATTGCGCTTCCTGGGGTGTGTGCGCATCCTCTCTGTCCTAGGGAGCTGCTCCCTGACCTCCATCAGTACCTGAGTCTTCGAGGCATTGAGGGAGGCGTAGTTGCGGAACCTCTCCGGTGGAGAGCCCCGCCGAACCCCATGATCCGGACTCCTCTGTCTGCGTACCCGGGGTAGAGTATGGACACGCTTGTGCCCAGGAGGGGATCGAGAACGCGGCCGAGCTTCCCTCGGCCTTTTTTCGACTGCGGGCTTGCTCGAGTCTCCCGCCTGCCACTCTCTCGCGGCCTCCTCATCCTTCATTTTGAAAGCTTCTTTTGCTCGGGCGTACCCTTCAGCCCGAGCCAACAAATCAGCAAAATTCCTGGGGTACTTCTTCTCTAGGGAGAACAAAAGGTCATTCTTTTGAAGGCCGCCCTTCAGAGCGGCCATTGCGACTGATTGGTCCAAGTTCCGGACCTCAAGTGCCGCGACGTTGAAATGGTTGATGTAGGCCCAGATGGACTCCCCTTCACTCTGCTTGATATTGATGAGGGACTCCGAACCCTTCCGGAGGTGCCGGCTGCTGACAAAATGAGCCACGAATTGATGGCTCATCTGATCGAAGGAAAAGATGGTACCCGACTTCAGAGCCGAGTACCAGTTTCTCACCGCTCCCTTCAAGGTGGATGGGAAGGCTCAGCACAGAATGGCGTCGGGAGCACCGTGAAGCAGCATCATCATCCAGAAGGCTTTCAGATGATCAACCGGGTCCGAGGTCCCGTCGTAGCTTTCGAACTGGGGGAGCTTGAAGTTTGGCGGGATCGATTCCTACATGATCATTTGAGAAAAGGGAGGGTCAGTGCAAATATCTTCACCATAAGTAGGGGGAGCATGACGGAGTTCTTCAATCCGTCGGTTCATCTCTTGGAGTCTCCGATCTAGAAAATCCTCTCGACTTCGAGTCTCGAGGGTCCTCTGGCAGAATGGGGGCTGGGATCTTCCAGGGGTGGAGTCGTGATCCGATTGAGGGCTCTCCACCCTCGGGTTCGTTTTCTCAGGAAAGACGAGACGGCTGGCCCAAGTGGCCCGCCCCGCCATCGGATTCTGGTGTTCCGGCGACACCCTTTCCAGGCGCACTGATGCCTGCGGCTGCTGCTGCTGCTGCATAGCCTGTACAGCTTCAGTGAGGCCTCTGACCTGCTGCACTAGCAGATCAAACTGCTCCGCGCTGACCGCCATCACCGGAGGAGGAGGAGGGGGTTGGGAAACAGGAGGTGAGGTCGGAGCCTGAGATCTGACCGTGGAGGCCGTGGATCATCGCGTGGACGTCTTGCGGGGAGGCATCGAGCAAGGACCGAGTGGAGAAAGGAGGAGGGGATGCTGGAAGAAATGCCCGGGGGTGGTCCCGTTGAGCACTCCTTTAAGAACAAGGATATTGAGAAGGTTCAACCCCTTCCTCTAGCGCCAATCCTATTGGTGCAAAAATCCGCTTGCGTCGGAGAAGCTGGAGTCGAGGGAGTCGCGGTCGCCGCCGGGACCTGTAAAAGAAGTCTAAACCGGAGGTGGGGTTGCTCCGGCAAGATTCTCCGATGCTCAAGTCAGTTCTCTACCTCAACAAGAATGGAGCGTTCGAACGGAAATTTTTGCAGAGTTTCTAGGTAAAAACAAGAGCTTATAGAATAACGTATCTGGGGTTCCCCTTTTATAGGCGAAGGGGGCAACAAACTGATGGTGATGCCTGTAACCGTCTGGCAGTGGACTGCCCATAGTCAGAAAAAGTTTGTTGCGGAGAGTAGTGGGGTAGACCCGTGGCTATTACCGGGGCGTGCCACGTGGAGTCTGCCACGAGAAGTGGAGCGGCGTCCATTGTCGCGACTTGCCAGAGGATAGAAGAATCGTGCGGTATCCGTCGCAGGAAGTGGAGCAGGACCGTGGCCATTATTACAGCCTGCCAAGGAGTGATGGAGCCACATGGAATCTGTCGCAGGAGGTGGAGCAGGGTCGTGGAGTGATGGAGCCGCATGGAATCTGCCGCAGGGAATGGAGCAGAATCGCGGCTGTTACTGCGGCGCGTCAGGGGGCGAAAGTCTGCCGGCTGAAGTCCGGCTAGAGTGTCAGCAGTTGAAGTTCGTGACGGAGCCCGACTCCCGTAGGAGTCCGGGCGGAGTCCTCCTTGCGGTTGAAGTCGCGGACGAAGCCCGGCTCCCGTAGGAGTCCGGACGGAGTCTTCCTGCAATTAAAGCCATGTGCGAAGTCCGGCTCCCGTAGGAGTCCGGACGGAGCTTACCAGCAGTTGAAGTTGGTGACGGAGCCCGGCTCCCGTAGGAGTCCGGGCGGAGTCCTCCTTGCGGTTGAAGTCGTGGACGGAGCCCGGCTCCCGTAGGAATCCGGATGGAGTCTTCCTGCAATTAAAGTCAGGTGCGAAGTCCGGCTCCCATAGGAGTCCGGACGGAGTTTACCAGCAGTTGAAGTTGGTGACGGAGCCCGGCTCCCGTAGGAGTCCGGGCGGAGTCCTCCTTGCGGTTGAAGTCGTGGATGGAGCCCGGCTCCCGTAGAAATCCGGGCGAAGTCTTCCTGTAATTAAAGTCAGGTGCGAAGTCCGGCTCCCGTAGGAGTCCGGACGGAGTTCACCAGCAGTTGAAGTTGGTGACGGAGCCCGGCTCCCGTAGGAGTCCGGATGGAGTCCTCTTTGCAGTTGAAGTCGTGGACGGAGCCCAGCTCCCGTAGGAGTCCGGGCGGAGTCTTCCTGCAATTAAAGTCAGGTGTGAAGTCCGGCTCCCATAGGAGTCCGGACAGAGTTCACCAGCAGTTGAAGTTGGTGATGGAGCCCGGCTCCCGTAGGAGTCCGGGTGGAGTCCTCCTTGCGGTTGAAGTCGTGGACGGAGCCCGGCTCCCGTAGGAGTCCGGGCGGTTGAAGTTGCTGGCAGAGCCCGGCTCCCGTAGGAGTCCGAGCGGAGTCCTCCTTGCGGTTGAAGTCGTGGACGGAACCCGACTCCCGTAGGAGTCCGGGCGGAGTCTTCCTGCAATTAAAGTCAGGTGCAAAGTCTGGCTCCCGTAGGAGTCCGAACGGAGTTCACCAGCAGTTGAAGTTGGTGACGGAGCCCGACTCCCGTAGGAGTCCGGGCGGAGTCCTCCTTGCGGTTGAAGTCGTGGACGGAGCCCGGCTCCCGTAGGAGTCCGGGTGGTTGAAGTTGGTGGCGGAGCCCGGCTCCCTAGGAGTCCGGACGGAGTCCTCCTTGCGGTTGAAGTCATGGACGGAGCCCAGCTTCCGTAGGAGTCCGGACGGAGTCTTCCTGTAATTAAAGTCTGGTGTGAAGTCCAGCTCCCGTAGGAGTCCGGATGGAGTTTACCAGCAGTTGAAGTTGGTGACGGAGCCCGGCTCCCATAGGAGTCCGGGCGGAGTCTTCCTTGCGGTTGAAGTCGTGGACGGAGCCCGGCTCCCGTAGGAGTCCGGGCGGAGTCTTCCTGCAATTAAAGTCAGGTGCGAAGTCCGGCTCCCGTAGGAGTCCGGACGGAGTTCACCAGCAGTTGAAGTTGGTGACGGAGCCCGGCTCCCGTAGGAGTTCGGGCGGAGTCCTCCTTGCGGTTGAAGTCGTGGACGGAGCCCGGCTCCCGTAGGAGTCCGGGCGGTTGAAGTTGGTGGCGGAGCCCGGCTCCCGTAGGAGTCCGGGCGGAGTCCTCCTTGCGGTTGAAGTCGTGGACGGAGCCTGCAAGGGTCAATCCCGCTGAGAACTTCGGCTGTGGGTATTTTATACCCAACAATATACATACAAAATAACTATTTTAAGAGGATATACATGAAAATAGCAACTTTACGAAGGTATTTATGTAACCTTAGTTTATAAGAAATGTTTAACACCTCACTATGTGAAAAAAAAATAGTTTTAAGGCCTATATTAATAACATCTATCATCTTCATTATTTTGTTGGAAAGCATTTTAATTAAATCTTCAATTGAAACAAGAAATGAAAAACCATGCAAGGAGGTTAAATAAACAAATACGTAAGAAATAAAAGAGTTCATTAAGAGAAAAAAGAAAACACATATGCCTAGGCTTTCACCTACATTTTTCTTTCATAAAAGTTAATTCATCATTGTCCTTCATTATCTTATTTCTATATGTTTTTCATATATGATTTCATTTATTGTATGACAATTCAAAATAAGGAAATTTATTTTGGCAAGGGTTGATTTGAAATTTTGGGAGGACCCTACCCTCGGCCCCATCTAGCTTCACCAATGGATAAGGGACTCATTCTACTTCAACAACAAGATTATAGACATGCCTTCACTATATAAGCCACTTGTAAACATTGTATTAATCATTTATTTATTTGATGATCAATTTCACTCTAAATAAAGAAACCCGAAATATTATATTCAGTATTTTCCAACAATTAACATTAATTTTAAGTAAAATTGAAGAAAATATGATAACGATCCATTAATGTATATATTGGAAAATAATTTCTAATTGTTTAATTATCTTATCCATGCTCATTTTAAAATATTCTCACTTCTATATAAATTTTGTCTCATTGGATCCCGCCGAGTTTAATCATAAGTCTCAATATATCTTTCCTATATACATGTATATATGTGTGTGCGTGCCTATTTACTAGATGTCTGTACTTATAGTTTTATCAATATATATATATATATATATATATATATATATATATAATTTCAGAGTTCCTAAAAGGCTAAACCGATAACTGAGGCTTCAAACCATGAATGAAAGAAATTAATTTCTTGTTCATAGCATACAATCATCTTTTCTCTTGGATATTAAAGAGCTATCATAATAACTGAACCTTGGTTAGGCATTTACAAGCTCCAAACCCTAAGAACCATGACCAGTATTTTTGGAAACTTTTATCCATCAAATGCAGCGACAACTTACCAATGCAACATGGGATGCATGTGATGAACTTTTCTCATGAATACATAAAATTTCTCAAGAGCATGATGATGTGTGGTGGATGCTATGTTGGACAATCAGAGAGCCTAATGATCATTGAGTCTAACATTTTCCTTACGGGAGACGTACACACTTGCTAGAATCCCCTCAACAACATGCACTATGTGGATGCAAGGTGGCTGCATTGCTTGTTTAGGGCCACCTAGTTTGAGCAATGGAGCTAGCATGATCCTTTTGTTACTCGCCGCATGGCCCTTCTTGCGCCGTGTGGTCTTTTATTATTGGAGTCCATAAGACGATTCTAAACCCATTTCCTAATGCTAGGTTCAAGAACCTCTTTGGGCTAGCCTGGAGGATACGAAACTAGGCAACAAATAAGTTCATTGGGTTGAAATCTAGCTTGACCTAAATACAATCCAAATTGACTTTCAATGAAAGGCTTTAAAAGAGGATTTAACCATTCACTGTCTGGTTTGGACTTTAGACTAAATTGGATCTACTTAGCTGGCTCCAAGTTAGTTCCAAATTTTTGGGCTAGATGTAGATTTTTGTGCTAATTTTTGTTCATTTGTAAAAAATTTGTTCTGTTTTAATAGGAATGACTGATGACTCCAGTTACGGTAATATCTTGAATACTTTGGATCTGGCATATTGTCATTGATATCTTTGATCGGCGAGTTATCCACATAGTCGCCGATCCAAGCGTAGAATTGAGATATGTAGAGCAGACCTATTTACCTTTGATATGTTATACGGGCTATTTGTCTCGACCAGTCTTTTATAGCTTTAGCCGATTAGCTCCTGAACATGTGCTACAGCTGTCCATCCCGAGTGGATGTACTCAAGCGTAACCAACTCCTCTGATTTCGCGGGAGCAATGGAGACCTCTGATATGTTACACGGGCTATTTGTCTCGACCAGTCTTTTATAGCTTTAGCCGATTAGCTCCTGGACATGTGCTACAGCTGTCCACCCCGAGTGGATGTGCTCAAGTGTAACCAACTCCTCTGATTTTGCGGGAGCAATGGAGGGCTGAAATATTTTACTCGCTATGACATGCTGAACGGCCTTGCAATCTCGCAATTGCATGATCTCACAACTGTTCAATCAGCTGTCCAACGATATTCTTTATAAATTATTAAAGTTAAATTATTAAAGCTCCGATGACTAAAATAACTAAAGCAATTCTTCTCAGAGAACTCGTTGCTGCTCTTTTTATTCTCTGAATCTAACTTGAATGTCAGAGGGTTTTCATACAAGTAAAAATTTTTTGTCCAGATTTTTTTTTGTAGGTCACTCCAATACTCTCTGCACAAGGATCAGGCATCCACCTTCCGACCAAGCGGTAACGAGCAGTAAAACTCTAATTATGTGAGACCTATGGTCTAAACTAAATGGAGATTGATCTCATTTGAAAACTCACATCTGATGCATCTGCCTTGCTTTCATATGCACTCTAATTAGTAAGGATATATATTCGTCCAATTCTTCTTAACCTGCATGAATCCCTAGCCTCTACGTGTTCAGTTCAGCATCAAGTCAAAAATTCAGCAAACCAACCTGTCATCTTGACAAAAATGGCCTCTATTCCCTACCAATCTTATTGGTGTCGGTCGTAGCTTTCTCCCAGCACCAAGCTGGATCTCTTCTTCTCTTTCTTCCCTCCAACCTTTGCTTCCAACTCGCTCCCTGCCAGCTAAGCACCAAAACTATTGCACAGTCGCTTTCGTTATACGCTCCCATCTTTCCCCATTTCTTCTTGCCCCGCTGGCATGGGCATTTAAATATCTTTTCATCCTTTTTACCTCCCTATATCTCTCTCTCGCAGGCAGTCCACGGGAAGAAGGCGAACGGTCGCTCTCTCTATCCAAATTATAAATGTAGGCTTCAGTGGTACAGTGTCGCTTTCGATCTAAGTTTCTCCAAAATTATAAATGTAAGTACTCTCTTTCTCCCCTTTGCTGTGATTGGAGATCGTTTCCGCGGCGGAGGAAAAGGGATTCGAGGCCTTCGACCGGGTCGGTTCGTTTGATCTCTGGAGCAAATCGTTGTCAAAGGTGGGTCCTTTTACCTTCCTTCTTAAAGAAATCTTCTCAGATTATGTGGGTTTTATGACTATGTGTTACTCTATGAAGTACATTTTGTGAGCAAGTCGTTTAATAGTTGGATCGTAGCATCTGTTACCGTTCCATACGCAAATTTCGTAGATCCCTATGGGTTTGTCTTAGCTTATGGGAAGTTTTATGTCACGCCCCGGTCCGAGATTATGAATCGAAGGTCATGGCAACCATTGGATACTCATAGAAAACTTTTTCCATAAGCATGCAAAGCATCTCATCATGATATCTTACACATAAAGTTAAATAATTTTTTTCAATTTTTAACAATCAAACCTTAGTTCAAATAACAAATCAAAACTCAGTATCCAAAAGAAAAATAATTGTCTGACAAAGTCAACACTTAAAATAAAAATCTTGAGTCAATTCTGAGAAAATCCTAAATCAAATGAGTTAACTCCATCTCTAATCGCTCTCCCAACCGAAATCCCGCATCATGCTAATTTTCTGAATCTGTAAGAAAAACATAAAACTCATCATGAGCTAAATAGCCCAGTAAGCAGTGTATACCTTTAACTGAATAAATCAGACAATAATACTGTATATGTCAGTTTACTGATAATAACAAAAATCAATATGTAATTTCATGAAATCATAATCATACTATCAATCATATATAAAATTCAATTCATCATAATTTCACATTATGCTTATCATCTTAAATTCATCAATTTCTTAAGTTCTTCTTACCAACAATGACTATGACCATATTTTCCCTGTAGCAGGGTCATAATACCGCGTATCTGCTTACGGTAGGCTGCGAATCATCTGGCAGCCAAGTCCTTTAGAACTGCTGGTCTTGCTGACGGTTTGTCGCTGGTCTTTCTGGCGACATGTCGCTGATCTCGCTGGCGACATAAACCCTTAGAACAATCAATTGTCAACGTATATGCCCCCATTGACGGGATCCTTTACATAGTCAGATTGTCAATTTCATATCATCTTCCAATTCATATATTATTTTCAAAAATAATATAAATAAATGATATTCGAGTCAAATCAATCATATCATTCTTTATGATCATACATCATCATAATAATTTTTCAATAAATAACTTCAATCATAAATAATTTCTACAATTAACTTCAATCATAAATAATTTCAACAATTATTTTCAATAAATATTTTCAATCACAAGCATGTCATGAATTTATTTAATTCAGAATTAATAATTTACCAGATAAATTCAATAAAAGTAAATACTACTTACCTCAAAAGAAAATTCAAACTAGAAATTTTAGAAATCTTGAAAATCCTTCTCCGGATCTGGTACGTCAAATACCATATTTTTGATCAAAATTTCATCGAATTAAAAAAAAAATTAAAATTTATTAAAATCCAATATCCTCACATGGATTAACTAGACGACAGCGTCCAGGAATTATTATTGAAAACTCTTCTTATATTTCTTTTAATTATTATTATTATACTATTTTTTTTTAATTCCATAAATCCTAAAAATCTAAGAGAGAGAACAGAGAGAGAAAGTTTCTCTCTCCCTTTCTTTTTCTCTCTCTTTTCTTCTTTTTTTCTTTTCTCTTTTTTCTTCTTTTCTTCTTTTCTTCTTTTTTTCTTTTCTTTTCTTTTCTCT
Organism: Elaeis guineensis; assembly: GCF_000442705.2. Classification (NCBI taxonomy): domain Eukaryota; kingdom Viridiplantae; phylum Streptophyta; class Magnoliopsida; order Arecales; family Arecaceae; genus Elaeis; species Elaeis guineensis. Next base: position 20,148,045 of record NC_026007.2, on the reverse strand, counting down.
TTTTCTTCTTTTTCTTTTCTTTTCTTTTCTCTTTTTCTTCTTTTTCTTTTCTTTTCTTTTCTCTTTTTTTTCTTCTTTTTCTCTCGGGCTCCTTCCTGGCCGAAACAGGGGACCGCCAGGTCCCCTCCCTTGATCGGCCATCCAAGCCACGACCGACACAACGAACCCGACGGCAGAGGGGGGGCAACCTCTCTCAAGTTCGGAGAGGCAAGGCCGGCGGTCGGTTGTGATCGCCGGCGTCGGAAAACCAAAGGGAAGAAGAGACCAAACAGGGGTCTCTTCTCCTACCAAAAATCGACGACACCCGTCGCTGGCAGTCGCGCACAGAGGCACGGGAAGAAGGAGAAAGAAGAGAGGAAGAGGAGGAAAACTTACTTCGGCCTCCGATGACCCCGTCGGTGAGCAATCATGACGAGAACGAAACCAGTATCCGTGGCTCCAATCGAAAAAATCAAGGAGGAAAAGAGGGAAATAGGACCGATGATCAGCTTCTAAGGAAGGGGAGGGTCTTTTTATAGAGAGCCCTAGGACTCCTGGTGATCCTAGGACTCCCGATCGTCAAGGTTTAATCAGAGAAGAAGACTACTACCGGGAGTCTTCTTCCCGGTTCCCCTGTTTCTTTTTTTTTTTTTTTTTTGGGCTTGGGTCTTTTAATTTGGACTTGGGCTTGGGCTATAACATTCTTCACCCCTAAAAGAAATTTCGTCCTCAAAATTTTTCATACCTGTGGTCTCGAAGAGTTGGGAATATTTTTGCTTCATTTCTTCCTCTAGTTCCCAAGTAGCTTCTCTTTCCGAATGTCGACTCCACTGTACCTTGACATAAGGAATGTTGCGACATCTCAGCATTTGTTCTTTACGGTCCACGATCCGTATCGGATATTCTTCATATGATAGATCTTTTCTAGCTTGCACTGGTTCAAGTTCCACGATGTGATTTGAGTCTGGTAAATATTTTTTTAACATAGAAACATGAAAAATATTATGTACTCCTGCAAGTGAAGGTGGTAAGGCAAGTCTATAAGCCACCTCACCAATTCTTTCCAAAATCTCAAACGGACCCACATATCTAGGATTCAATTTACCACGAATGCCAAATCTTGAAATTCCTTTTGAAGGAGATACTTTGAGAAATACATGGTCACCAATTTGAAATTCTAATTTCTGTCTTCTGTTATCTGCATAACTTTTCTGTCTGCTTTGAGCTACCCGAAGTCATTCTTTAATTAATTGAATCTTCTCGACTGCTTGTTGAACAAGTTCGGGATCCAATATTCTCCGCTCACCAATATCATCCCAGTGAATCGGTGATCGGCATCTTCTACCATATAACGCTTCGTAAGGTGCCATACCAATGCTAGCCTGATAACTGTTATTGTAAGCGAACTCAATCAAAGATAGATGCTCATCCCATGAACTTTTCATATCCAAAATACAAGTTCTAAACATATCTTCTAAGATCTGAATAGTTCTCTCTGACTGACCATCAGTCTGTGGATGAAAAGTGGTACTGAAGTTTAATTTTATTCCTAATACCTTGTGTAAGCTCTTCCAAAACTGTGATACAAATCTGGTGTCTCGATCCGATACGATGGTCACTGAAATTTCATGTAGCCTTACAACTTCTTTCATATATAATTTTGCTAGTCTTTGCAAAGTAAATCCAACTCTAATTGGTAGAAAATGTGCAGACTTTGTCAATCGGTCTACAATCACCCAGGCTGCATCATTTTTACTTGGAGTCTTAGGTAGTCCAGTTATAAAATTCATAGTGATATGTTCCCACTTCCATACTGGAATATCAAGAGGTTGAAGTAGTCCCGCAAGTCTCTGATGTTCAGCTTTAACTTGTTGACACACCAAACATTGAGCCACGAATTGAGCGATCTCTCTCTTCATATTATTCCACCAGTACATTTTCTTTAAGTCTCTATACATCTTAGTACCTCCCGGATGAACTGTATAATCGATCTGATGTGCTTCCTGAGGTATTTTATGCTTGAGTACTGAATCATTAGGTATGCAAATTCTATTTTCGAACCTCAACGAACCATCATCATGTATCTTGAATTCAAATTGAACACAAGCTTCCACTGAATTTCTTATTTTTATTAGTTGTGGATCATCATTCTGGGCAACTATAATTCTTTCAATGAGTGTTGGCTGAACCCTCATGTTGGCTAATCATACTATTGAGTCATATATTCGGATGTCTAATTTTAGTTTTCTTATATCCTCCAATAATTGGCTTTGATGTGTAATTAAAACCGCCAAATTTTCTACGGATTTTCTACTAAGGGCATCAGCAACGACATTAGCTTTTCTGAGATGATATGGATTGTTAAATCATAATCTTTCAATAGTTCTAACCACCTTCTCTATCTCATGTTTAATTTCTTATGCATAAAAATATACTTCAAACTCTTATGATCAGTAAACACTTCACACTGCGCACCGTATAAGTGATGTCTCCAAATTTTTAGGGCAAAAATCACTGCAGCTAATTCCAAATCATGTGTCGGATAATTCTGTTCATATGATTTCAATTGTCTTGAGGCGTAGGCCACTACTTTACCATATTGCATCAATACACAGTCGAGTCCCTTTTTAGATGCATCACTATATATTGTGAATCCTTCATCTCCTGTTGGTATAGTAAGGAGAGGGGCTGAAACTAATCGTTGTTTTAACTCTTGAAAACTCTGTTCACAATCTTCGGTCCACTTGAATTTAACCCTTTTTTGAGTAAGACAAGTCAACAGTGCAGCTATGCGGGAGAATCCTTTTACAAATCGTCTGAATAACCTGCCATACCCAGAAAGCTTCGAATCTCGAAAATATTTGTCGGTCTGTTCCACTGCATCACAGCTTCCATTTTTGTTGGATCCACAGAAATTTTATCTTTAGACATGATGTGTCCTAAAAAGACTATTTTGTCCAACCAAAATTCACACTTCTTAAATTTGGCATAAAGTTTTTCTTTCCTCAATATTTGTAGTACACACCGTAAATGTTCTTCATACTCCAATTTGCTTCTTGAATATATCAAGATATCGTCAATAAATACGACAACAAACTTATCAAGATAGGATTTGAATATTCTGTTCATTAAATCCATAAAGGCCGCTGGAGTATTGGTTAACCCAAATGGCATCACTAAAAATTCATAACATCCATAACGAGTTCTAAATGCAGTCTTTGGTATGCCCTCTATTTTGATTTTTAATTGATGATATCCTGAACGAAGATCAATTTTTTGAAAAAACTTGTGCACCTTGCAGCTGATCAAATAAATCATCGATTCGAGGTAGAAGATAGTTATTTCTGATAGTGTTCTTATTCAACTCTCTATAGTCGATACAAAGTCTCATACTACTATCTTTCTTCTTCACAAATAAGACTGGAGCTCCCCAAGGAGATACACTAGGTCTTATAAAATCTTTATCCAATAAATCCTGTAATTGATCTTTTAACTCCTTTAACTCCATAGGAGCCATTCGGTATGGAGCTTTAGAAATCGGACCGGTATTGGGCGCCAACTCAATGGTAAATTCAATTTCTCTGTCTGGTGGTAGTCCGGTTAAATCATCAATGAATACATCCGAAAATTCATTTACAATAGAAATATCATGTAACTTCAATTTATCATGTTCTTTATTCTTTATTGATACTAGGTAACCTCTACATCCCTTTCTTAGTATATGTCTAGCTTACATAAATGAAATAATACGTGGAGGGGTAGTTCCTGAACTTCCATCAAAACTGAATGTTAATTCTTTCGGTATTTAAAAGTTCACTCTTTTTCCATAACAATCCACAGAGGTATGGTAAGTAGTAAGCCAATTTATTCCTATAATGACATCGAAATCATGCATATCTAGGACCACCAAATCTGTCGGTAATTTTCTTTCTCCTATTCTGATACTACATGACTTGCACACACTTTCGGTACTCAAAATACCACCTACTGGTGTCTCAACATATAATTTGATTTTCATAGGTTCACATACTATATTATGTTGTCTAATAAAACTAGTAGATATAAAGGAGTGTGTAGCATCAGGATCAAACAAAACTGAACCATGAATACCACATACAGGAATGATACCTGTCACCACACCATTAGAGGCCTGAGCATCCTGTTGTGTGAGTGCATAAATCTTTCCTTGAGTTTTCGGCCTTTGACCTCCATCCTTTGTTTGTGTGGGTCTATTCTCATCCCTCTGGGGGCAATTTGTAATTTTATGTCCTTTCTGTCTACAACTAAAATAAGAACCAGTATTCTATGGGCAATTAGAAGACTCATGCTCTCTTCGACCACATCTCGAACATTTAGCTGTCTCATTCTCACGATTCTTATCATTTGCTGGCTTCTTTACTGGACCCTTATTGTTCTGATTTCATCCTTGAGTTTTACCAAACCTATTTCTCTTCTTCTGATTTCTTTCTCTCTCCACATGTGCTTCATTAACTTCCCTCTCAATTATTAGAGCTTTATTCATAACTGAGGCATAAGTAGTTAACTTATAGGGTACAACTTATTTTCTAATTTCTGTCTTCAGTCCCATTTCAAATTTATGTACTCTATCTTGCTCAATCTCAACTAATCTTGGAACAAACTTGGCTAACTCTGTGAATTTAGCTTTATATTCTGCAACGGATCTGTTCTCCTGTTTCAAATGAATAAACTCCTACTCTTTCTGTATTCTGACACTTCGAGGAAAGTACTTGTCAAAGAATTCATCTCGGAATCTCTTCCAAGTGAGTGATATCTTATCGTGTTTATATTTTTATTCAAGTATACGTCACCAGTTGTATGCCTCATCTTGTAATAGATATGCTATGAAGCGGATCTTCTCTTCATCGTGGTATTTTTGCACGGCGAATGCCTTCTCCATTTTCATAATCCAGTTATCTGCTTCTAGTGGCTCGATGGTCCCTTTAAAGGCTGGAGGGGCTAGCTTCTTAAACTCGACGATATTGTTTCTCTGCATCAGATTTCTCCATGTCCAGGTGTCGGTGGAGGATGCTAACGTGGCTGTGCATGTTGTTGTTGAAGCAACTGTTGCTGTGTTTGAACTACTCCGATCAGAGTTTGCATTAGTTGAGTCATGTTCGGCTCCTCCTGTACTGTCGGAGTATTTTCGGTAGGATCAAGGATTTCCTCCTGCTGAGATGTGCCGCTATTCAATTGGGGAGTGTTATCACCAAGTGGATTTAATGTCCCTCCTACCGCTCCTTGAGTATTCTTCGTTCGTCGTGGAGGCATTTTGACCTATGACAAATTTGAGATAATAATTTATCCTTAATAAGGTTATAAATTTACTTGAGACAGGTCAGATCATAATTATCATAACTAACCTCTCAAATTTCCTAATATCTACCCATCACTCGCTCATTCTATTCTACATATTTTTATCTATCTACTTATGCTCTGATACCATATTAATTATCACGCTGCTGACCCGAGATTGTGAATCGAGGGTCATGGCAACCGCCGCATACTCATAAAATTTTTTTTTCATAAGCATGCAAGGTATCTCATCATGATATCTTACACATAAAGTTAAATAATTTTTTTTAATTTTTAACAATCAAACCTTAGTTCAAATAATAAATCAAAACTCAATATCCAAAAGAAAAATAATTGTCTGACAAAGTCAACACTTAAAATAAAAGTTTTGAGTCAATTCTGAGAAAATTCTAAATCAAATGAGTTAACTCCATCTCTAATCGCTCTCCCAATCGAAATTCCGCATCATGCTAATTTTCTGGATCTGTAAGAAAAACATAAAACTCATCATGAGCTAAATAGCCCAGTAAGCAGTGTATACCTTTAACTGAATAAATCAGGCAATAATACTGTATATGTCGGTTTACTGATAATAACAAAAATCAATATGTAATTTCATGAAATCATAATCATACTATCAATCATATATAAAATTCAATTCATCATAATTTCACATTATGCTTATCATCTTAAATTCATCAATTTCTTAAGTTTTTCTTACCAACCATGACTATGACCATATTTTTCCTATGATAGGGTCATAATACCGCGTATCTGCTTGCGGTGGGTTACGAATCATCTGGCAGCCAAGTCCTTTGGAACCGCTGGTCTTGCTGGCAGTTTGTCGCTGGTCTCTCTGGCGACATGTCGCTGATCTCGCTGGCGACATAAATCCTCAGGACAATCAATTGCCAACGTATATGTCCCCATTGGTGGGGTCCTTTACATAGTCAGGTTGTCAATTTCATATCATCTTCCAATTCATATATTATTTTTAAAAATAATATAAATAAATGATATTCGAGTCAAATCAATCATATCATTCTTTATGATCATACATCATCATAATAATTTTTCAACAAATAACTTCAATCAGAAATAATTTCTACAATTAACTTCAATCATAAATAATTTCAATAATTATTTTCAATAAATATTTTCAATCACAAGCATGCCATGAATTTATTTAATTCAGAATTTATAATTTACCAGATAAATTCAATAAAAATAAACACTACTTACCTCAAAAGAAAATCCAAACTAAAAATTCTAGAAATCTTGAAAATCCTTCTCCGGACCTAGTACGTCAAATACCATATTTTTGATCAAAATTTCATCGAATTAAAAAAAATTAAAATTTATTAAAATCCAATGTCCTCACATGGATTAACTAGACGACAGCGTCCAGAAATTATTATTGAAAACTCTTCTTATATTTCTTTTAATTATTATTATTATACTATTTTTTTTAATTCCATAAATCCTAAAAATCTAAGAGAGAGAACAGAGAGAGAAAGTTTCTCTCTCCCTTTCTTTTTCTCTCTTTTTTTTTATTTTCTTTTCTCTTTTCTCTTTTTTCTTCTTTTTCTTCTTTTTTCTTTTCTTTTCTCTTTTTCTTCTTTTTCTTTTCTTTTCTTTTCTCTTTTTTTTCTTCTTTTTCTCTCGGGCTCCTTCCTGGCCGAAACAGGGGACCGGCAGGTCCTCTCCCTTGACTGGGCATCCAGGCCACGGCCGACACGGTGAACCCGACGGCAGAGGGGGGCAACCTCTCTCGAGTTCAGAGAGGCAAGATCGGCGGTCGGTTGTGATCGCCGGCGTCGGAAAATCAAAAGAAAGAAGAGACCAAACAGGGATCTCTTCTCCGACCAAAAATCGGCGACACCCGTCGCCGGCAGTCGTGCACAGAGGCACGAAAAAAAGGAGAAAGAAGAGAGGAAGAAGAGGAAAACTTACTTCGACCTCCGGTGACCCCGCCGGTGAGCAATCACGGCGAGAACGAAATAAGTATCCGCGGCTCCAATCGGAAAAATCAGTGAGGAAGAGAGGGAAATAGGACCGGTGATCGGCTTCTAAGGAAGGGGAGGATCTTTTTATAGAGAGTCCTAGGACTCTTGGTGATTCTAGGACTCCCGATCACCGGGGTTTATTCGGAGAAGAAGACTCCCGATAGGAGTCTTCTTTCCATTTTTTTTTTTTTTTTTTTTTGAACTTAAATATTTTAATTTGGGCTTGGGCTATAATATTTTATCTGTGCTCCGTTTTTGTCAGTGGTTTTGGAAGGGCCGAGTTGTGAATCGGTGGCCATGCGCTGTGTTAGAATGACATCTGGCAGAGATTTATGGCCTTCGTCCTTGATATCTTCTGATCAAGCGAAGCCTTTTTTTGCTCAGAGTAATCCATGGAGGTTGACGGAGAGCCACGGGTCAGTACATATTTGGAGTTAAAAAAGAAAAGTCTTGTTTGCCTCCATTTTTTGCTAAAATGTAGCTTCAATGAGACCCTTTAACTAGTGTCTAATTTTTAATCAATGAAGAAATCTGTGAAGCATGCCACCAGCCAGGTCTGCCAGATCTGTGGTGATGGCATCGGCATGACTGTGGATGGCGATCTATTTGTTGCCTGTGATGTCTGTGGGTTCCCTGTCTGCAGACCGTGCTATGAGTATGAGAGGAAGGATGGGAACCGGTCCTGTCCCCAGTGCAAGACCAAGTACAAGAGGCATAGAGGTTTCGAGATGCAACTGACCTTATTTTATGCTCATCTGCATCATCTGGTCTTTTTATTCTGTCAATTAATAGTCGCTCTTTGGTAACTTATCTTGTCATTATGCTTTTAATTTCCAGGAAGCCCATGGGTTCCTTGAGAGGAAGGGAATGATGGGGATGTTGATGATGTGAGTGATTTCAATTATTCCGGCAATCAGGATCAGAAGCAGAAGATTGCTGAGAGGATGCTGAGCTGGCACATGAGCAGGGAAGATGTTGGGCCTCCTAAGTATGATAGCGGGGAGATCCCTCGAAATCACATTCCTATGCTCGCTCATAGCCAGGGGGCAAGAATTTTGACTCAATATACTATCTTAGTAATTCATATTGTTTGTACGTTATGTGTCTACCTTTTATTTTTTTTTTTTTTTAACTTTTTTGGGTTTTTGTTTGATTTCTTCAGCTCTTTGGGGAACTTCCAGTGACATCCCCTGAGCATATGATGTCTCCTGGAGGAGGTGGTGCTGGGAAGCGTGTGCATCCGCTACCTTATCAGTCACGTGTGTATATCCTCTAGTGGTGTTCTCTGTACAAAATTGTGAAATTAGGACTGGCTTTTATGTGTTATTATGTTGACTCTGATCTTTGGATCATTTTTCCCTCTTTTTGTGCAGCTAACACGTCACGAGAATTTTCTGGTGGATTTGGCAATGTTGCTTGGAAAGAGAGGGTTGATGGATGGAAGATGAAGCAGGACAAAAATGTTGTGCCGATGACCAATGGGACTAGTCATGCCCCTTCTGAAGGCAGGGGAGTCGGTGATATCAATGCAACTACTGATTATAATATGGATGATGCTTTATTGTGAGTTCTTAACTGAAAAACTCTTTTTTCCTGTGCTCTGTATGTGCACTCTTTTCATCTGATGATGGGCACGATTTGTTGACTAAAAGACTCATGGTTCTGATACTTATGTATAGAACACAAACTAAAATCAAAATCGGACTGATCATTACATATTTGAGTTCGTAAATACCACTTTTTTTTTTTTAATGTGATGCAAGTCATTTCTTTCTTTCTTTGCATACAACTATCAACTAACTCTAATTTATCCATGGAGCTGTTTAGTATCTCAGTGGCTTTGATAACAAAAATTTAATTTTTGTTACCATCTGTGTATCCTTGGCTTCTTCATTTGTATAGTTAATGATCTTTAGTTATCCTCTCTTGATTTTTCTGTTGAGAAGTCAAACTCTTACATTGCCCATATATTGTTCTTTAATAATTTTCTGTTACTGTATAATTTCATCTGGTGACACATGAAGTTTTATGATCTAGAAATTTAGACATTGACTTTGCTAAGGGGCACAGAATTAATTTTTTAAAGGGATCTAGTGAGACTGGCTGTCGTATGTTATTTTTTTCATTGCAGATGCATTACAACGATTAGGTTTTGCAAAATTTTGTCCATCATTAATTCAGTGAAAACAACTTATTTTAGTTAGAACTTTGGGATGCTGCATATTTTTTAGGAATTCTTCGATGACACCATAAAATTGGCAATCTCAAGTGTTAGAAAGATGTCATTAACCGCCTAACTGTTCCAAGTGCTTGACTTGTCAAGAAACCCACTATAACATTGCACAAAAGGAAAAAAAAAAGGTTAAGAACATATGTAATATAAACAGTGACACTTAAACACTGATAGTGTCTGAAAAGAAAATAACAGTCTTTTAGAATTTCGAGAAGATGATCTATCTAGAAAGTCGATTTGGATATCATTTTACTTGGGATTTCACTCTCAGAAGCTCTTCAAACTTGCAATTTCTTTGTCAATGTCTACAGTCATTAAATATTCTCCTCTATCTAGAATGTTGCTTTATAATATGTTCCCTTGGAACATAGAAGCTGCTAAAATTGCATCGATAAGAGTTCTTATTTTTTATTCGCTGCCTAATGTTTTGCAGAAATGATGAAGCTCGCCAGCCTTTTTCTAGAAAAGTGTCCATTCCATCCTCCAGGATAAACCCATACAGAATGGTGATTCTCTTACGGCTTGTTATCCTCGGCATTTTCCTGCACTACCGTATTACAAATCCTGTGCGCAATGCCTATGCTTTGTGGCTCCTTTCTGTCATATGTGAGATTTGGTTTGCTATATCCTGGATATTGGATCAGTTCCCTAAGTGGTTTCCAGTGAATCGTGAGACTTATCTTGATAGACTGGCTATAAGGTACTTGCTTTTCTAACTCCTCTATTATTCCTTTAAGGGCTTGTTTGAATATTCCTACGAGATTGGACCGAAAATCCTGTAGGTATTGATCTTGTTCGTTCATGTTGCTCGCATTTTCTAAGAGCCTATCTAAACTCAGCTCAGAGCCTAATCTTTGGGCTGCATGAAGAAAAACAGACCTCCATACCTCCATAGGCCTTTTTTCTCTTCCCATAGGATCTAGGCTGACCGGAGTTTGATTGATACAGTGCCATGTTTAAATGAAACATCCTACAGGATTTTCAGCCCAATCATGTAGGAATAGCCAAACAGGCCCTAGAAGTTTTATTATTCTGAACCTTTAAACTTCCAGCAGCCAACTGGTCAAATTCTTTTTTCGTTTTTGTATTTTTTTGATGTTATGATTCTTAATTCACTTGAATCAACAGGTATGACCGAGAAATCTCAGCTTGCTGCTGTTGACATTTTTGTCAGTACTGTCGATCCTTTAAAGGAACCTCCTCTTGTCACTGCCAATACTGTGCTATCAATTCTTGCAGTGGACTACCCGGTTGACAAGGTTTCTTGCTATGTTTCTGATGATGGAGCTGCTATGCTGACATCTGAAGCCCTGTCTGAAACTTCAGAATTTGCAAGGAAATGGGTACCTTTCTGCAAGAAATACAGTATTGAACCCCGGGTTCCTGAATGGTACTTTGCACAGAAAATTGATTACCTGAAAGACAAAGTTCATCCTTCATTTGTGAAAGATCGCAGAGCTATGAAGGTATCTAAATTACACGGTTTTGTCTTTAGATGTATCTTTCTATTTCTTTGGACATGCCTTGATCTGAATCTGACAACCAATCTGTTTACCACAGAGAGAATACGAGGAGTTTAAAGTCCGCATCAATGCCCTTGTTGCAAAGGCACAGAAAGTTCCTGAAGAGGGATGGATCATGCAAGATGGCATGCCCTGGCCAGGGAATAACACCAGAGATCATCCTGGAATGATCCAAGTTGGTGCTCTTTCCTAGTGGTTTTTTCGTTTGTGATCCAAACTGAAATGCCAAGTAATATTTTTCAAAAGAAAAAGAAATGGAGTCAAAGTTATTGAAATACATTATAAAACATTATAAAAATCCAATATCATTCAAACGACTGAAAATAGTAGTTCTAAAGCTTAAATAGTGTACTGGTTATGGACCTAAACTTCTCAAAGTTAAAAAAGAAGTCTCCAAGGTTTACTATCTGTTATTCATAACAAGCTTATTGTGATTACTTACAAACTATAGATATGAAATGCTGGTTCCTGAAACACTTATCTGGAAGTAGGATCTTATGCTTAATATGATTATCCATTATATGCAGGTTTTCCTAGGCCATAGTGGAGGGCTAGACACTGAAGGTAACGAGCTACCACGTTTGGTATATGTATCTCGTGAGAAACGTCCAGGTTTCCAGCATCACAAGAAGGCTGGTGCAATGAATGCACTTGTAAATACCTAAACATAAAAATACATATCTAGCTGCATTTGGATATCTCTCACTTATTAATTTAATTAATCTTCCTCTGCAGGTACGTGTGTCAGCAGTCCTTACCAATGGATCCTATCTGTTGAATCTTGATTGTGATCACTACATAAACAACAGCAAGGCTTTGAGGGAAGCAATGTGTTTTCTTATGGATCCAAACCTCGAAAAGTCAGTATGTTATGTACAATTTCCACAGAGGTTTGATGGTATTGATAAGAATGATCGTTTTGCCAACCACAATACTGTGTTTTTTGATGTAAGTAAGAATGCCCTTTCCAAATTGCCTTTTGATTTGTTATCCAAAGGATGTAGAGGATGCTATAGTATGTATTCAGAAAGTTTTAAATCTGACACTAATGGTTGAGAAAAGCATTGGTTGCGAAATATATGGTTGAATGATATTAGGTGGCATTTGGTGACCAAATGGGATCACCCATAGTGATCTAAGATCACCAGTCATCTGAATCCTAAGATGATTTGATCCCAGTGATCAAAATTCACTATGTTTGATAGGTTGTGATTCAGTGATTAAAGATCACTAGGTATCTATGAGTAATCTATTTGATATTTTATGGAAATTCAAGATCACTGACTATAAAATATCAAAACTACTCATAAAAATATATTTATTAATTATATAAAATAAATTATAATAAAATATTAATATATTTATTAATATGTTAATTATCAATATATTCTGTAAAATATATTTATAAGTCCTATATATTACTAATCCTATAAAAATATATTAATTATTATTATAGAATGAATATTTTTATTATAGTTATAATATAATATTTGTTAATACTAAAATTTATTTTAATTAGGAAAATAAGGCAAATAAAAGTAATACATTAAATAATTTCATTATATGAATATAAAGTACAATAAGATATTTCTAGTCTAATTTAAAATTATCATTGAATCATAATATGACAATAATATGATTAATAATATATTATAATATAATATATATCATAAATATAATATGTAATATCAATATAAGATAATATCAGATATATAATATTGATATAATATATTAATAATATATTGATATATCAAGTTTTTTGCTAGACTGAGGGATATTTTTGTCATCAAATCTCAGTCCAAGATCATTCCTAGGGGTAATCATGGATTCTCGACCTAAGGATAGGTATCCCATCACTGGGTTCGATGGTGATTTAAGAAGTGAGAGTGATTTAGGATCATTGCCATATAGGATCATCATGATGCAACCAAATGCAATGATCTCGTCACCTCCATCCATATCACCCTTGATCTTGGGTTAATCACCTCACACCAAACACCCTCTTAATGTTGAAGCCTAATGTATATGCTTGCTAGCTTAAAATGCTCTTCTTCTCAATGGCCTAGGAGTTGGTATATTTTACTAGCTAAACTTTAGCATCATTTAGTCATATAGCCTTTACTGATACATATATCCAAATAGATGGAATAAGATATGATACTTATGGGTATAGGAGAGTGATATTCTTGAATATCTGAAAGCTAGCATGCATGCATTCTTTGTAGTTCAACATGAGATTTAATCTGTCTTACCTAGCTTCAGCTATATCTTTTCTTGTTTGAACTCTCAAATCTATTAATTTAAGTACTATTTTAAAAGAGAGGTCTCAAAGGCATGCACTGAAAATCATATTATATGAGTTTTATATAGATTATGATTGGTGTGAGATGGTTAAAAAAGTTTAAGAACTGAGAGCTAGAAATTTCTAAAATGACTTAGAAATCCAAAACCTTTTAGATTTTTGACATGAGATTGATAGAAATGATAAAATCTTCTCAAAATTTAGGATTACACTTGGTAGTTAAGACTCAAATTCACTTTGCTGGTTATTGGTTTTCTGGATTCTTTTTGTCCCTCTAAACATATTGTTTTAAAGTTTTTCTTGAAGCCATAAACATGTAATCCTAAAAGATATAAGTTTTCAGTTTCTAATCTTTAAAGCAAAGGATATGCAAATGAATATGTTTCTGAAAGTAAAAGCATCTAAATACGTATTTAAGGATTATTGCAACTTCCAAGTTCTTCTGACCATTGTTCTTGGCAATGGTCTTCGCTCTAGATCAATTTAAGAGGTCTAGATGGCATCCAAGGCCCTGTTTATGTGGGTACAGGATGTGTCTTCAACAGAACAGCCTTGTATGGTTATGAACCTCCTGTCAAGAACAAGCATAGAAAGAAGAATTTTTTTTCTTCTTTCTGTGGTGGCTCTCGGAAGAAGAGTTCAAAATCAAGCAAGAAGAATTGTGATGAGAAGAAACCTACCGGGCATGTGGACAACACTGTGCCAATATTTAATCTGGAAGATATAGAAGAGGGGGTTGAAGGTAATTTTATTTTATTTTGCTGTTTTAGCAAGTAGATGAGTCCCATGAACATAATGATTGTGTTATTTAAGTGCACTAGTCATGCTTTTATTTGAAATCTCAAAGCATGTTTTGCTGGCAATTTATGTAGTGCCTTCCAGTCATTTCAAAGAAGTACATAGGTATCCAATGGGGAAAAGCCATGATTCAACATCATTATGCTGATCATGTCTCAAGAAAAGGAGGAATTAAAAGAAAAGTCTTGATATTGTATAAAAGAATAAACAAGTAATGTAAAAGACTTCAAATTATGTGCTTTTGAGTCATTTGTTATATATAGATTACCATATGGATGTGAAATGTTATCCGGTTACCCTCTAAATTGCTTAGACAGCTAGGTATGCTCATGGAGTTTAGGTAATTCAATGATTACAAGTTTTTATATAAATCTCCTCAGTTAAATTCCCATAAAGTATACCTAATCATAGAGAAGAGTTATTTTAAATAGATAAATTATGAGACATCAAAAGGTCCATATTACTAGTCACTGTCATTTGCATTTTTGAATCTTCAGCTGCTACAAAATTACACTTGTATATTGTTCATTAAATGCTCAGATCCAGAGATTCCAAGCAATAATTACAATGAAACGATTCTTTTTCATGATTTTGTCATCCATGAGAACACCATGTAGCTATGAAACATGGACATGGATATGGTTATGGATGTGACATGACACAGATACACCTGTACGGAAACTCTTGAAAAAGTGGAATACAATATGTCTAGGATATGAGAATGCATGCATACATTGATGCATGCATGTATGTATGTCTATGTTGTGTCTATATATGCTTCGTGTGTCTAACGGCATAAGTATAGCATGGCAGGCTATGAGAAAAACGTAGCCCATACTTTATACCATATCATGAACTCATCATTAAAAGATTAACATTCATTGAAAAAAACAACAAACAAAAAGCCCTACTTATCATTTCTCAAGTGTTAATGAAGTATATTGAGAATATCCAAGAAGTACATGGAGAGCTGTTCAATTTCTAAAAATAGGATACTTGAACTATCAAACAAGTATCCTAGAAGTTCTCGTATGTATTGATATGGAACATGTATCCGATAAAGACATGGCATGCAATTTGAAGTATCAATCTATCCTAGTCTTATAGACAACAAGGACATGAACAAAATATAGAACATATAAATTTATGGCAGAAATATCGAGGCATATGTTACATGACATTGCTAAATGCCAAGTTCATAGAAACTGAGACCTAAAGGAATTATATAGTTAAAAGATCAAAAAGTGCATTTTTTAACACCTAAATAATCCATAATCATTCATCTCCATGTCTACATTTGTTAGCAAAGGATGCTTTTATAATTATTAAACTTAATGTAAATAAAGTATCATAATATAACATGATTATTATTTTAACTGTGGAAGGCATTTACCTGGTAATGGTAGATAGGAAACACCAGCCTGATTTCTCAAGTGGTGACCTTCTTGGGCTGATTCATGTCCAGGAACCTAAGGAGCTCAATGTACAAGCTTCACCTTGGTGCGCCCACACACACAGATAGGGGGAAGGCAATGTAGGATGTCTCTAATGTACCTGATGCCTTTGCTGGCTTATCACATGTGGTATGCTAGATATCATGTAAATGTATCACCTAGGCAGATTTCCAGGTCTGTCGTCCAATCAATTCTATGATTTGTAAGTTTATCTGGTTATCAATTACCTGCTGTGCCCATGATTGATGCTTATTTTACATGAGCTTGTCACCTGGACTACCATCCATTTTATGTTAAATTCTGTAATAGTCCAGTTTTCCATGCATGTACTTAGTGTTTATTTTGACTTTTCATGATAGTGTTGCGCAGTCATGCTTTTTTTTTGTTTTGAAAATCCAGGTGCTGGATTTGATGATGAGAAGTCATTGCTCATGTCACAAATGAGCCTAGAGAAAAGGTTTGGTCAGTCTTCTGTCTTTGTTGCCTCTACACTAATGGAACATGGCGGTGTTCCCCAATCAGAAACACCCGAGTCTCTTTTGAAAGAAGCAATCCATGTTATAAGCTGTGGTTATGAAGATAAGACAGAATGGGGAAGTGAGGTATGAAAGCTAGCACTGCAAAACTCTTGGTTTCCTCTGCCTTGTACTTTATATGTTCTAAACTAGTATTATTTGAATGATGCTGCTCTGAATGATCAAAATATTTTATGTGCTAATCTGTTCCATAAAAAGATCTATAATGTCATACTTTGTGGTGGAGGTAGCAAAAATTGACCTGATCTGGCCCTATCAGCCGATTTGTGATTATAGAGAGTTTCTAGTAGTTGGTGATAATCCAACTTCTTTCAGTTTGGCAAAATAAGCCAATATTACTCCTAGCAAACTTCTCTTTATATAAATTATAGCTTATTCTGGACAGAGGATGTGCAGTATTGCCCTAGAACACTAGAAAGAGCTACTGTCTATAGAGGCTTGGTGACATGATCATGACAATTGATGGTTCTCACAATGTTGTAGTTTTTTTTTTTTTTTTTAACTAATAAAATTCATTTTTTGTCATCATATGGGATTATAACTGGATGATGAGCTTTTCTGTAGCTTACTGCCCAACATGAACTCCCAAGCAAGGTTCACTGGCTCTATATAGGTAGGTGGTCATATGTGGTATGGGACTGTACTGTGCCAATCTGACGTGTACCAAACTGAGTGGGGGCAGGGGAGAGGGAGGGGCCCACAGAGAGGGGGAGAGGGAGAAGGAGAGGGAGGAAGAGAGAGGCATGGGAGGGAGGGAGATAGAGAGTAGGGTTGAAGGATGTTGAATGCGACGATCGCTGCTAGGGAGGGATAGAGGGGGGAGGGGATTTACCCCAGCAGTGGCAGCGGCCGAAGTTCCTGAACGGCATGGTCAGTATAAAAAGAGAGTGCTTTGAGAGAGCTAGGGGTTTATCAAGATAATCCATCGGGGGGAGGGGGGAACTTATGTCAGCAGCGGCGGCCAGCATCAAAAGAGAGTGCTTTAAGCAAGCTAGGGCATGATCGGGACTCTGAGAGAACCCACCTGGGGAGGAGGGAGGGAGGAAAGGGTGAGAGTTTTATAAACCAAACTGACCTGCATTGTGGAACAGTCCCGACTCGACGTCAGTTCAGTATGGTGCAGGCTGAACTGCCCAGTTTAGGTCAGTTCAGTGATCCTTGATCTCGGGGGTGGGGACCGTGTATTTCTGTCCTTCACCTTTTCAGCCCCAACGTACTCTTTTTTCTTTTTTACAGACTCTAGGTTAGGTCCTCCATTCTCAGATGCACACCCTTCAGAAATAGATATACCGCTATATTTACTCTGAAATGACTAAGGGAGAGAAAAAACAAGATATAAACCAGGAATATATTTATCAATTCTACTCCAAACAATCTTGATTGGTGGGTACAAGGCCATTCACCAAATGCTCTCTTCTTTAAACCATGTGCTTTGGCACATGCCAAATATTGGTAGATCCATAAATTTACTTGGCCAAGAACTCTTTCCATTATCACCTGCTGACCACATTTCTACTGCCTCCACATAAGGACACTCGTTTTCTGTTAAAGAAGAAAAATGCAACATAAATTCACTGATAGAATTTTGTTGGTTTTTCTTAATCAGTTTGGCTTCGTTGTTTGTGACCTAAAGATTTACTTTTTATTCCATAAATGTGTTCTAAGCTTCCAATGAAAATCAGTTGTTCTGAACAGCCGTTAATAGTAATGCAAACATGTATATGTTGAATGCTTTTAAGCTTCATTCATTTTTTTTCTTTTTTTAAATTTTATTGGATCTTGAGTTGCAACAACTTAATCTCTGCTGCACCCATCTTTTGATTTATCTATCAATGTGGCATACAGAAATTGTGCCTTTTCATTTTTTATATTTTTTCCAATTTTATGTAAATTGTTTTCTGTTTTCTTTTAGCCATCATATTTATACAACATATAAGTTAATCTTTTTACGGTATGACATCTTTTCAGTAAGAATTAATGTGCTTTCTGATCTATATTTTTGCTAATGTATAAGCCCTAGTTGATAACAACATTCATTGGTGTAATTATGTGTCTTATTGCAAGACCAGCTGTCATTTCGTCAATTTTTATTTTTGATAATTGCTTATGTGCTGTTGCCTTTGGAAATTGATAAATTTCTACTAATATCCAGAGTTCTCATAATTTCGTAATAGATGCTGGTTAAAAGTTGACAAAGGTATTTCTAGATGGGAGTGGAAAAGGAACATGTACTTTTGTAAAGAAAATAGTAAATTAAAGAGCCTGAATTCTGCAAGGAACTGACTTGTATGGTAAATTCTCAACTTATATAAACTTAATGGAAAGCAACTTCAGCTTCTGAAATTTCTCCGGGAAGAAATTGGTGCCAGTAAGAAACAAAGGATCACAGAGAAATCCGCTTAAATATGAGCACCAAAACAAAACTGATTGTTGGTGATGTTCATAAGATTGTAGTTCTACTAGATGTTTTAGGTAGCCTCATCTTGGTTGTTGCTAGATATATTATGGTCTTACAAATTAAGGACCTTGACACTTTTTCTAAACAACTCTGATTTCTAAATTTGTGCTACTTCATTCCATCATGTTAGTTGGGTGGCTTCTCTTTCTCTCTTGGAACTTGGATTATACCGTTCTTTGCACTATGTGAAAGCTTTTCACCATTGGCATTACGGCTGTGTTTGGCATACAGCTTTTGAGATAGCTTTAGCTTATTTAAGCTACAACATAGCAATATTAGTATTTAGTGAGGATAGCTTATAGTCCATAAGCTAGCTTTTGTTGACAGCTCCCTCATCCAAGGGTTCAAAAGCTACAGCTAGCTATGCACTTTTTAGTTCCAAATTTATTTCTTATCTTTTTCTAAAATTATTCACGTATTTAATGTTTAAGCTTCCTCCTCTCTCTATTCTTCTCGCATCCACCTCTCCCCTCTCCTCTAGAATTACTCATGTACTTTTTGTAAACAACCTCTGCCCCACAGTAATAGAAAATTTTTATTTTATTACAAATTAAAATTTTTAAAATTTATCTACAAAAATAATGCTACGAACAATAATATGACTCCGTTAATTCTTAATTCAAACTTAAAAAATATCACATGATTTTTATTTTTATTATTTTATAATTTATTTATTTTATAATTTAGTAAAGTTGATTTTTATTACATCTATTATATTTAATTGAACTTGTCAGATATCGTAAATCCCTATTTTGGTGAAACCAAATCTGTCCAATATAGTAAGTCTCTATTTTGGTGAAAACCAAATCTGACCAATATAGTAAATCCCTATTGGTGAAAACCAAATCATGAAAATCAAATCACAATTAAAACCATTCTAAACTGGCCCAATGTATATTCCTTTTATATACCTTTTTTTTATTTCTTTTTTATTCTTTCCTGGAGTCTATTTATATGATGTAAATGATGTACATTGAAAAATCAATCAATACAATTGAATTCCATTTTTTCTTCATATTTTTTGTCATGGTATCAAAGCCATTCATCCCTTTTTTTCTTTAATCCCAGCCGTGGGATTCATTTCTCATCCATCTCTCTTTCATTCTGACCGTAGATCATTCCTCATCTTCCTTATTGTTGCATCATCTATTTATGAGAGTTCTTGCAACCTCTCACCTTT
Source organism: Elaeis guineensis (assembly GCF_000442705.2). Classification (NCBI taxonomy): domain Eukaryota; kingdom Viridiplantae; phylum Streptophyta; class Magnoliopsida; order Arecales; family Arecaceae; genus Elaeis; species Elaeis guineensis. Next base: position 20,128,263 of record NC_026007.2, on the reverse strand, counting down.
TGCAATCCATCAATGGCCACTAAAGATTTGAGAGAATCTTCTCAACCTGTGAAGGTCATTCTTGATGGGACCAATTATTTATTTTGGTCTCAACAAATGATCAGTTTTTTTGAAGGGAAGGAAGCTGTGGAGACATTCTCCAACCAACAAGAAAAGCCGATGAAACTGACAAAGCCCTTGCTGCTAGACTTGATGATTGGGATAGCAACAATCACAAGATTATCACGTGGATCTCGAACACATCAAGCATCAATATTGTCATAGAATTTGGCAAATATGAAACAACAAAAGAAGTTTGGGATCATCTTCACGCAAGGTATATAGCTCCTGATCCCGCTCGAAAATATAAGTTAAAACAGAACTTGCTTTCTCTTTGTCAAACTACAGGTCAATCAGTCTTCTATTCCCGCATGTTTATACTATGGCAGCAATTGGATCAGATGGGTTCAAAACTCAAAAACAAGGAAGACATGATGGAGTATGAAAAATATCGAGACACCGATAAACTTCTCGAATTCTTGATGGCATTTTCTCTTGAGTTTGAGTTTGTCTGTGCCTCAATACTTCACAGAGATTCTCTGTCGTCTCTCTCCAGTGCTTTGAATGAACTCCTTTCTGAAGAAACATATGAGGGCCTTCTATCATCAAACCAACATCATCAAGAAGCAGTGTTGTTTGCTAGGAATAGGATCAATGCCCCTTCATCAAAAGGCACTGGTTCTTTTTTCGATCGACCAGATAGCAAAGTCGACTGGAGCAAAGTTGAATGTTACTTCTGCCATGAGTTTGGACATACCACAACCAAGTGTCCCAAAAAAATAAAGGCCTACTTGCTCTACCACAACCAACTGCAACTGTAGTGACAACATCGGATACATTGAACAACGAGTCTGATCATAAGGGATCCATTTCTACATTCACGGCTGCTGAAGTGGAGGATATTCTTGTTAAAGCCCTTGCACGTCAGGGTAATATTAATTTTTTCTCTGCTTCTGTCTTATCTGTCAACATAGGTAACTCTTGGATTCTTGATAGTGGAGCTTCTAATCATATGACATTTGACGCTACTTATTTTTCAACCAAAACACCCATTCCTCATTTCACCAATATACTTACTGCATGTGGAAACAATCTTACTCCTAGTCATATAGGATATGTCAACATACCTTCATACTTATCTATACCCAATGTTTATCATGTTCCCAATTTATCTATGAACTTGCTATCTGTCGGTCAACTTGTTGAGAATGGTTTTGAATGTATGTTTTCTAACCATGCTTGTCAGGTACGAGAGCAACAGTCGAAGAAGGTCGTTGGGATTGGCCGTAAAGTGGATCGACTTTTCAAAATTGTGTGGTTATACACTCAACATTCAATGGTCACTTCATCAGTAACAACTTCTCATCTTTAGCATCTTAGATTAGGTCATGTATCTATCTCTTATTTGAATAAACTCATTTCTGATGGATTGTTAGGTAGCGTTGCGAAAAAAAATATTGATTGTATCCATTGCAAACTTGAAAAATTATCTGCATTACCTTTTAATAATAGCATCCACAGTTCTACTATACTTTTTAATCTCGTACACAGATGTTTGGAGACCATCTCGTGATCCCACTATGGGTGGATCTAGATATTATGTTGTTTTCATTGATGATTTTTCTCGCTATACATGGATCTACTTGCTCAAATCTCGTTCAGAAGTAGTTCTCAAATATAAACATTTTGCAAAGATGGTCTATATCCAATTTTCAAAAAGGATCAAAGTCTTTCGTTCAGATTCTGGGGAAGAATACCTGTCAAATAAGTTCCGTAACTTTTTGTCTTCTAAGAAAACAATCTCTCAATTATTTTGCCCTCACACTCTCCAACAGAATGATCTTGCAGAAAGGAAACATAGACACATTATTGAAATCACTCGCACCCTTATTTTATCTTCAGGACTTCCAAAATATTTTTGGGGAGAAACTATGCTAACTGCTATTTATCTTATAAATCGGCTCCCAAGTACTAGTATAGGAATGATCTCTCCTTTCTTTAAGTTATTTGGCAAACATTCAACATACAATCATTTTAAATCCTTTGGGTGCACTTGTTTTGTTCTACTTCCTCCAAATGAAAAAGATAAACTTTCTGCTCGTTCCAAGTTATATGTCTTTTTAGGTTATGGAATAGAACAAAAAGGTTATCGATGTTTCGATCTCAAAGCCAATCGCTTGCGATCTCACGAAATGTGGTTTTTTGGAAACACATTCCTTTTACAAAGCTTTTTGATTTCAACTCTCAGCTTGCAATACTTGAAGTAAATGATAGTATCTTTACAGATGATCCACTACAAGCTAATCCTACTAAGACCCTCATGACTATTGCACCAGTATCTCCAGCTTCAACAATTGAACAGCGATACCCTCAACGACAATGTACATCTAATGTATGTCTCACTAGATATGACACCTCTTTCATTTTCACTTTACTCTCTTATCGTGAGCCTAAATCCTACCTAGAAGCATCCACTAATCCTCTTTGGCAGAAAGCTATTAAGGAAGAATTGAATGCCCTAGCTCAAAATCATACATGGGACCTTACAAAATTACCTCCATATAAAACAGCTATTGGATGTAAGTGAATCTTTAGGATCAAAACTCATTCAGATGGATCTATTGAGCGCTACAAAACTCATCTAGTGGTGAAAGGCTACAATCAAGAACATGGCATTGATTATGAAGAAACTTTCGCTCCAGTTGCCTGGCTGACATCTGTTCGAATCCTCCTTGCAGTAGCTTCTGTACGACAATGGAAGCTTCATTAGATGGAAGTTAAAAACGTATTTCTTTATGGCCATCTTGAGGAAGAGGTATATATGACCCCACTACAGGAGTATCTCACCAACCTAATGAAGTATGTCGTCTTCGTCGAGCACTGTATGGGCTTAAATAGGCACCAAGAGCATGGTTCTCCAAGTTCAGCTCTACCATTTCATCTTTTGGCTTTGCTCAAAACTCATATGATCCTGCATTGTTTATTTGAAAAACTGACAAAGGCATCATCTTATTACTTCTTTATGTTGATGACATGGTCATAACAGGAGATGACTCAAGGGTATCTTGAAACTGAAGGCTTCACTGCATAGCAAATTTGAAATGAAAGATTTGGGCTCTCTTGGCTATTTTTTAGGCCTTGAAGTCACTACTCAATCCTCCGGCTTAATTCTTTCTCCAATTAAATGTGCTTCTGATCTCATAACTCGTGCAGGGTTAACTGATGATAAAATAGCCGCAACACCCTAAGAGGTTAATGTCAAACTTGGTGCAAATGATGGAAAACCTCCTAACAATCCTACACTCCACAGAGAACTTGTTGGTGGGTTAATATATCTGACCACAACTCGTCTTGATATAGCTCATGCAGTTTATATTGTTAGCCAATTCATGGCCAAACCTCACACTGGTCACTATGCAGCAGTTCTTTGTATCATTCGCTACTTAAAGGGTCATCTTTTTCAAGGCATTCTTTTACCATGCACATCTAATTTTCAGTTGCGTGCTTATAGTGATGCAGACTGGGCCGGCGATATCAATGATCGACGATCTACAACTGGCTATTGCATCCTTCTTGATGATTCCCTAATCTCACGGAGAAGCAAGCAACCGTCTCTCACTCCAGCACTGAAGCAAAATATTGAAATCTTGCTGATATTGTCTCTGAAATCATCTGGCTTCGTTGGTTGGTATCTGAAATGGGGGTTCCTCAAAATCGATCAACTTCATTATTTTGTGATAACAAGAATGCCGTTCAAATTGCTCATAATGAAGTCTTTCATGAACGCAGAAAGCACATTGACATTGATTGCCACTTCACTCATTAGCATGTTTGTCAAGGAACTGTCACGCTCAGCCATCTCTTCTTCGGATCAACTTGCTGACTTATTCATAAAACAGTATCCTGGCTCTCGACTTTCTACATTATGTTCCAAACTCAATATGGTTTCTTGCCAAAACCCATCATGAGTTCGCGGGGGGGTGTCAGATATCGTAAATCCCTATTTTGGTGAAACCAAATATGTCCAATATAGTAAATCCCTATTTTGATTTTCTGACCAATATAGTAAATCCCTATTGGTGAAAACCAAATCATGAAAATTAAATCACAATTAAAACCATCCTAAATTGGCCCAATGTATATTCCTTTTATATACCTTTTTTTATTTCTTTTTTATTCTTTTCTGGAGTCTATTTATGTAATGTAAACCATGTACAGTAAAAAAATCAATCAATACAATTGAATTCCACTTTTTCTTCATATTTTTTGTCAGAATTGAATATTTGAAGTGATGTTAAAAATAAATAAAATGAAGTTACATCCTTTTGTGTCATTTTATACATGACAGTTTACTGACACAGTTAATTTTTATCAAATACTTAGACTAATATAGCTACAGCTCACAGCTTAGGCCACAGCTACGGCTACAGCTGCATACCAAACACAGCCTATAAGTTCTGTTTATAAGCTTTTATGATTGTACTCTAACAAATCTCTAAATGCCCTTGCAGATAGGATGGATTTATGGTTCTGTTACTGAAGATATTCTCACTGGGTTCAAGATGCATGCTCGTGGCTGGCGGTCAATCTATTGCATGCCTCAACGCCCAGCATTTAAAGGATCTGCTCCAATCAACCTTTCAGATTGTTTGAACCAAGTGCTTCGATGGGCTCTGGGATCTGTTGAGATTCTCTTCAGCCGCCATTGCCCGATATGGTATGGGTGTGGAGGATGGCTGAAATACCTAGAGAGATTTGCATACATCAACACTACCATTTACCCACTCACTTCGGTTCCCCTCCTCGTGTACTGTACATTGCCAGCTGTCTGTCTACTCACAGGAAAGTTCATTATTCCTCAGGTATTTAGACAATCTTCTTAATGCTAATATAAAATTGCCAGCAATTCCGTTTATATAAACTTCCACCTTTCAAACTGCAATCGAAATAAGATGAGTTTTGGGAACTCATTTTTACCCTTACCTTAAACAGCAAGCTGTATCCCACCCATATGAATTGTGCTGCATATGTCAGAGAGTGGTGTTTCTAGGTTTAGCAACATTTTATATCCAGCTCTAATCTAATGTCAAACCCTTCTGTATGAATTTGTGCCGAACTCTTGAGGCCTGCCACCTGCCATGAAAGCCGGAACTACCTGTCATTTTTCTTATATCTACATGAGTATATTTTTTTATCTAATTCCACATGGCCCGGATTCATCTTGCTTTTTTTTAAAAAAAAAAAACTTCAGAATTAACAGAATTTTACACATTCTTGAGTACCATACAGATGCAAGCGTAACAAAGCATGTAATTTCAAAGGCAACTAAGTGCTGTTACCTGCATGATTTTGATTGCAGATTAGCAACATAGCGAGTATCTGGTTCATCTCTCTCTTCCTTTCCATCTTTGCCACTGGCATTCTGGAAATGAGGTGGAGTGGTGTCGGGATTGATGAATGGTGGAGGAATGAACAGTTTTGGGTCATCGGAGGTGTTTCTTCTCATCTATTTGCCGTCTTCCAGGGTCTTCTCAAAGTTCTTGCAGGAATCGACACCAACTTCACTGTTACCTCCAAGGCATCAGATGAAGAGGGCGATTTTGCTGAGCTTTACATGTTCAAGTGGACCACACTTCTGATACCACCAACTACTCTTCTGATAATAAATCTGGTGGGTGTGGTTGCTGGGATTTCCTATGCTATAAACAGTAGGTACCAGTCATGGGGTCCACTCTTTGGTAAACTCTTCTTTGCCTTCTGGGTGATTGTCCACCTGTACCCCTTCCTCAAGGGTCTGATGGGGCGGCAAAACCGGACTCCGACCATTGTTGTTGTGTGGTCTATTCTCCTTGCATCAATCTTTTCTTTGCTGTGGGTTCGAGTCGATCCTTTCACCGCTCGGGTAACTGGACCAGATGTTCAGCAGTGTGGGATCAATTGCTAGAAGATTGAGGCAAAAAGGAGGAAATGCACGAAGATGTATCATATGCGACCAAAAGACTGAAGAAATGGTGGAACTTATTTATGTAGACTTGCACCTTTTTGGGTTTTATATATTTTTAAGTGTATTTTGAGCCAGGACATCTATTAGATGTCTGCTGTTCCACAAATTAAATTATCATCATCAATTTTTTTTTTCAATTTTATATATTTTTGGTGAAAAAAACTTGCCAGCAATTGTTCATGATTTAATTTTTAATCAAATGGAAAAATGTCTGTTTGGCATAAAATAAAACCAATGAATATCAAGGCCTTTTGCCCTTGTCTGCTTTTTGCAATGTCGCGTGCGTAAGTCCATGTCTCTCATATCTACTTTGAGGCTGCTTCACTTTTCAATCCTCTTTATGTTATGTTGACGGAGATCTTTTTAATCCTCATTGCTGATGGATGGTGTTACTGTAGGGCTCAAAATTTAGAGTGGAGTGGATCGATTTGGGTGAGATTATATTAGAGCAATCCTTACGTTCTGATAAAAATTGATCCAATCTGCAAAATCAATCAAAAAATCGGATGAAGATCCTTCTATTCTTGATCTTCTGATGCTTAAATCAATTCGAGCTTTGAGAACAAGAGTGGAAGAGCAAGAGAGATTAAGTGAAACTGGAGGAGAACTAGATGGAAGCCTAAAGTTTGGTGTAATTTCCTATCAATAAAGTCTCCTCTAGTTTCAAAGAGCAGAATTTATCGATGGAGGATTCCTGGTCCTTTATTTATAAGAAAGGTTGAGGAGGTCGTTTCAGAGTTTGTTAAGCCATTAGAAGAGTTTGTTAGACGGTTAGAGAGCCACCTACAAGTAAGTTGGTGCATAGCTGTGCATACGAGTTGGACATAAGATCGTGGCCATCTATGCCTTGGTTGACGAAACCATTACGGACATTTGTATAATGATTAAGTCCATCATTATAATAGTTTACCTCAATAGACGATCGGGGTAAAATAGAGATGTCATAGCATTTATCTCGGATAGTGAGGTATCGGGGTTCAGGTCGGTAAATATCCGATCTGAATATTTTTTTGCTAACTGAGATATCATCCAGACGGAATGCAAGGACGTCCTTCATTCAGGTCGGTGAAGTACCGATCTAAATCTGCTAACTAGCAAATTAGTTTGTTGGGATTTGATGCTTTCAAATTGACATTTCTTTGATCTTGTATGATGATGCTACGTGTCTTAAAGCTGGTTTAATACACCAACACTTTGTCCCCCGCTTTCTTTGTCCAAGATGATAATCCTTTGATCGGATTAAGAAGTAGAAGTACCTTCATAAGATTGGATTTTCACCAATTTGAGAGACGTTATCATAGAGACTGAATTTTATCGGTCAAGTGGTCTGATTTTTTAATGACCAGAAGATTTTATCTCCGTATTTGAATTTTCGATCCGATTTTCACTGATCAAGAGATCTTATCTCCACATTTGAATTTTGCCTCGACCGTTTATCGATCAGAAGATCCTATCTCTGTACTTGAATTTTCGATCTGATTTTCACTAATCAGAAGATCTTATCTCTATACTTAAATTTTGGTTCGATCATTTATCGATCAGGAGATATTATCTCTGTACTTGAATTTTTGATTGAATTTTCATCGATCAAGAGATCTTATCTCTATATTTAAATTTTGACTTGATCATTCACTGACCAGGAGATCTTATCTCCGTACTTGAATTTTTGATCCGATTTTCACCGATCAAGAGATCTTATCTCCACATTCAAATTTTGACTCGATCGTTCACCAGCTAGGAGATCTTATCTCTGTATTTGACCTCGAGACTTTTTGGGCTTGGCGTTGTTGCTGTCTGGAATAAATACATCGCACCTCTAGAGCATAAAAATTAATTACTTGGTTGAAAACGAAGAGACTTGACCTTTCAGAAAATGATCCACCTGATCTTCTATCATCATTGCTTGAATGGACAATTTGAAAATATCAAATAAGAGTGCGACATCTGTCAACGTCTGATTGGCTTGTCAGCTTGGGCATGGATCAATCTGTCATGACAGAAGCTACAGGGAAGTGTGCCTAACCGCCGTCTAACCGAGTATTAGATTAACACCAGGTGTCACAAATCGGCAAAGGGATCAGTTAATCCAGACCATCGATCCGCCTATAAAAGGTTTTTGCACCTCAGTCATTGTTCATTTCTATTGTTACCGTGCGAACGTGCTGCCAAACTATTTCCTGAAGCTTCCCTGCATTGAGCGATCGTCAGAGACAACGAGAAGCTTCGTCGGAGCGAGAGGAAAAAGAGTTCATTCTCCATCTCTTTGGAAGATTCAATCTATCTCTTAGGTATCGGTCCTCCCTCATTTGTTTTCTTTCAGCCATAGGGTAGCCCTTCTTTTCATTTTTTCCTTATATTTTTTTTCAAAGAATATGTCCAAGAATGGTAGGAAAGGGATAGAGGCCATGGGTGACCCACAGATTAGGTCGACCCAGTGCTTACTGGCTATTGAGATAGAAAATCTACCTCAGAAGGATCCTAAAATCGATCCTATAGGTGAGAGAAGTTCGGATCACAGTACAAAATCTTCTATGTATGGTCGTACAGACTACCTCAGTCCAGAGACAGAAGGATCTATATTGATCGAAAAAAACCTTCTAACCCTTAGGAAAAAATATGATATACCCGATCAGTATGAAATGATAGTACCGAATTCGAAAGGTAGGATATTTGAGCCTCTCGAGCGTTGTATAGCTTTCTACGATGAGTTCCTTCAATCCGATCTGCGGTTCCCACTGCACCCTTTTTTCAGCAACGTCTTTGATTTTTATAGGGTCCATCCCACTCAAATAATTTCGAATGCAATTAGGATGATTATAGTATTCATAATCATATGTAATTTCTTTCACATAGATCTTAGGATTTTCCTATTTAGATTCTTGATCCTTTTGAAAAGGCATCTAAGTGAGAAGAGTTGGTGGTACTTTTCTCCTTAGAAAAGCCACAAATTTGGACCTAGCCTTTCCTCTTTGATTCACGGCTAGAAAGGCCATTTTTGTCCGAGCTCCCATTCCATCAGGTTTTAGAACTTTCTAGGAGCATCCAGACATCAAACATAACTCCAATGATAAAATTTTCTCAGGAGATGAGGTGGCTCATTCAATTCTGATTACCACCAAAACACCCAAGTTATCATCTCTGGTAAATGATCAGATGTTGTATGATGTCGGTATTAGCCTGTACTCTCCTCAAGATGAAATCAAAATGTTGCCTCAATAATTGATTTTGATGGTCACAAACCATTTGAGGAGACTACTAATGAGTTTCTTGCCCTTGAAAGATTCTTTGGTATTATTTCAAATAATTCAAAATATTGAGTTTGAAAAGCTTCTTCAAGAATGCCAAAGTTGAAGATTTTATAAGTTGGAGACATTTTGAAGCCTTTTGAAAGTGTCAAATTCATTCAAATCTATTTAAGAGTGTTTGGTAGTGTTTTGATAAGTTTCAGATCTTAAATATATGAAAAATTGAGTTGGAACAAAATGGAGCGACCCAACTAAGTCATCCCCTTGTATTGGGTAGCCGGCACGCATCTGTTTTGGCTTGTGGCATACAGTGAGATGACCCATGGATTGACCCCTGAGACTTTGAGATTAAAATAGAGAGTCCGATTTTCTGTCTAGCCAAATGAGGTGACTCATGGGTCTACCCATTCCCATTTAGGCATCCTATGGGTCGACTCATTTTGGGCGAACACTCGAACGGCTAGTTTTTAACTCATTTTTGGTGTATTTAATACGCATTAGACATACTCCAATGGCTCTTAACCGACTCTAAACTCTCAAGACCAAATAAAGACTATAAATGCTCTCTAGAGGTGAAAAATCAAATAAGAAACAAGCATTCAAGCTCAAATCTGTGAAAGAGAAAAGAAAATCCTAGAAAGAGAGAAAAGAAACATTCAGTCAGCTCACTAACCACTCTCCAGCTGCATTCAAATTTTTTAATCATTTGAGGGTGTCCAATAAAGGCTTTTACTCCTTGAGTATTGTGCTTTAATTATTTTTATTGTGGTCATTTAAGAAGCTTGTATGTGCTGAAATTTCTGTACTCATATCTTTTGTTATTGTACATTGAGTTTTGAGTTTTGGGAGGTTCCAAAACTAAGAAAGGTTGATCCAAACCTGTAATCGAAGGGTTTGTGGGTTGGCTTGTATCAGAAAAATAAGTATTCTTGCTTGGACAGCAAGGGTCGGTGTTATCCGACATGTTGTATTTTGAAATCTTTTTAGTGGATCGAATTTTTAAGTTAGGATTTGGGGAGTGAATGTAGGTGCAAGGTTAGCACCAAACCACTATAAATTTCTTATGTTTGATATGCTTGCATATTTTCTTTTCTTCATTACGCTCTATACTTGTTTATTTGTTAATTGTAGTTAATCCTCTTTTCTTTGTAAATTAACTCACCTCACTTATCAAGTTGAGCACTTTGCTTGTGAGCACTAATCACTAAAATTTTAAAAGACCCAATTCATTTTCCCTCTTGAGCTCCATATCTGGGCAACAAGTGGTATTAGAGCCTAGTGCTCTAGCCCTTGCTTGATTTAACCATCAAGAGCCAAAGATCTATGACAGCCCAATTTGGCACATCTCTAGTCCAGGGGCAATCTACAAACTGACCTTCACTTTTCAATGGGTCCAACTACACCTATTGGAAAGCACGGATGAGAATATTTATCCAAGCACTTGAATATGATATGTGGAGTATCATAGTAAATGGATCTCACACACCCACTAAGTTGATTGATGGTGTGTCCCTTTTTAAGTCAGAAGGTGAATGGGATGAGTTTGACAAGCAAATGGCTCAGCTCAATACTAAAGCCATGAATGTCTTATATTGAGTCTTAGATGCAAATAAATTTAACCATATTTTCACTTGTAATTTGGCTAAAAAAATTTGGGGTAGGTTAGAAGTTACTCATAAGGGCACAAACCAAGTAAAAAAGTCAAAAATCTGCATGCTTATGCACAACTATGAATTATTTAAAACGAAACCTGATGAGTCTATAACACAAATATTTATTCGTTTCACTGATATAATAAATGGTCTAAAAAATCTTGAAAAGTGTTATTCTAACAGTGACCTTATAAGAAAAGTTCTTAGGTCTCTACCAAGATCGTAGGAGGCAAAGGTCACGATGATTCAAAAAGCCAAAGACTTAAACATTCTACCTTTGGAGGAGCTACTTGGATCTCTTATGACCTATGAGCTGACCATGAAGCAACATTCTGAAGAAGAGACCAAAAGAAAGAAAACAATTATCCTCAAATCAATAGCTCAAGAAGAAGATTCAGAAAAATCAAAAAATAGTGAAGATGATGAGGATTTGGCATTAATCATAAAAAAATTCAGATGTTTCATGAGGAAAAGAAGATAAGAGGTCAAGAGAAGACCACCAGTTAAGAGGAAGTCGAGTAAAGAAAAAGAAAAAGAACAGCCTATCATTTATTATGAGTGTAAGAAGTTGGGCCACTTTAGATCGGACTGTTCCTAGCTCAAGAAGGGTCCAAAGAAGTTCAAGATGAAAAAGACAATGATGGCTATATGGAGCAACAGTGATGACTCACCTCTAATCATGAATCTTATGAAGAAGCCAATCTATACTTTATGGCATATGAAAATGAGGTAACCTCTGAAACTCAAAATAAATTTTCTTATGATGAACTACAAGAAGCATTTCATAAGCTTTTGAATGATTTAAAGAAATTAGGACTGAAAAATAAAGATCTAAAATTAAAAAATCAAATTTTATTGAAAGAAAAAAAAGAGATCTCCAACAAAAATAAAGAATTAAAAATAAAATATCAAACTCTTGTAAAGAAAAATCAGAATCTCAAGCAAGAAGTAACCAAACTAAAATCAATAGTTGATAGATTTCTAAGCTCAAATAAACTTCAAATGATTATTGATAATTAAAGGGCAGTGTATGATAAAGCTGGACTTGGTTACAATACTCTTAGAAAATAAAAGTTTCTGAAAAATATTTTTGTAAATGCATCTATGAACAACTTGCCAAATATTATATGTTTTAAATGTGGCAAAGTAGGACATAAAGCTTATGCATGCTTGTCAAACAAATTTATTCGTTCAGATATTAAGAAAATATGGGTTTCAAAAGGAACCATTGTGACTAACCCCAAAGGATCCAAGTTAGCTTGGGTACCTAAAATTAAAACTTGATTCCATGTATGTAGGTGTGTCTTGCATCCCAAGAAACGAAACGAAAGTGATATCTTGATAGCGGGTGCTCAAGACATATGACAAGTGATGAGTGTCAATTCATCACTTTGGAAGCTAAGAATGAAGGGATGGTCACCTTTGGGGATAATGGCAAAGAAAAAATCATCGAAATAGGTAACATTGGTATCATTCCCTCCACTTATATTAAAAATATTTTGCTTGTAGATAGTCTTAAGCATAACCTTTTAAGCCTTAGTCAATTATGTGATAAAGATTATAAAGTAGTTTTTAAATCATCCACATATATTATAACTAGTCTTTTTGATGATAGCACTAGATTCATTGGATATAGACATGGCAATGATTACATGGTAGATTTGGATACTCTTTCTTTGCAAAACATGCAATGTCTTGTGGCCGTGAATGGTAAAATCAATGAGACTAGTTGGTTTTGGTACCGTAGGCTTGCACATATTAGTATGCACACACTATCTAAAATTATTAAAAAAGATTTAGTTTTTGATTTGTCAAAGATAAGTTTTGACAAAGACAAAATTTATGATACATGTCAATTAGGTAAACAAACAAGAGTTTCTTTTAAACCTAAGAATATTATTTCAACTTCTAAACCTTTAGAACTTTTACATATGAATTTGTTTGGTCCTACAAGGACCACTAGTTTAGGAGATACAAGATATGGCTTTGTAATTATCGATGATTTCTCATGTTTCACTTGGATCTTGTTTTTAGCATCTAAAGATGAAGCATTTTTAGTATTTTCTAAATTTTATCAAAAAATTTCAAATAAAAAAGGTTTACCAATTATTTCAATTCGTAGTGACCATAGTATCGAATTTGAAAATAAAAATTTTAAAAAATTTTATGATGAAAAAAGAATAGATCATAATTTTTCTGCACCTAGAACACCCCAACAAAATGGGATAGTAAAAAGAAAAATAGAACTCTTGAAGAAATAGCCCGTACCATGCTATGTGAGAGCAAGCTTCTAAAATATTTTTGGATAGAAGCAATCAACATAGCATGTTACATCTTAAACCATGCTTTAATAAGATCAATTTTAAAAAAATACCTTATGAATTATGAAAAGATAGAAAATCTAACATAGGATATTTTCATATTTTTGGTTGCCGTTACTTTATTTTAAATAATGGCAAAGATAGCTTAGATAAATTTGATGCTAAATCTGATGAAGCTATCTTCCTTGGCTATTTCACTTCTAGTAAAGCTTTTAAAGTTTTCAATAAAAAAACTCTAGTAGTGAAAAAGTCAATTCATATGGTTTTTGATGAGACTAATGATTTTTCATCAAGAAAGAAAAAGGATGCTGATGACGCAGATATCATAGAAGAAGGAATGAAAGAGATCACCATCAATGACTCAAATGAGCAAAACAAAGACCAGCTGGAGGAAAAGCATGAGGATGAGAGCATCAATGATCAAAATATTCAAGAACAACCTCAAGGTACAAGTGATCTTCTAAAAGAATGGAGATATGTCCATAATCATCCCAAAGAATTAATTATTGGTGATCCGATACAAGGAATAAGAACTCCATCCTCTCTAAGAGATGTATGTAATTATGTAGCTTTTATTTCTCACTTAGAACCTAAGACAATAGAAGAAGCTGAACAAGATCATAACTGGATAAATGCTATGCAAGAAGAGTTAAATCAATTTGAAAAAAATAATGTATGGACTCTTGTTGCTAGACCTAAAAACCATCCAATAATCGGAACAAAATGGATATATAGTAATAAATTAGATGAAGATGGTAATGTTATTAGAAATAAGGCAAGATTAGTTGCTAAAGGATATAACTAATAAGAAAGAATTAATTTTGATGAAATATTTGCATCTGTTACTAGATTAGAAGCTATAAGAATGTTGCTTGCTTATGCATATTTCATAAATTTTAAATTATTTTAAATGGATATTAAAAGTGCCTTTCTAAATAGTTATATTGTTGAAGAAGTATATGTAGAGCAACCTCTAGACTTTGAAAATCATAAATATCGAAACCATGTATTTAAATTAAACAAAGTCTTGTATGGTTTGAAACAAGTTCCTAAGACTTGGTATGAAAGACTAAGTAAGTTTTTATTAAAAAATAATTTTTCAAGAGAAAAAGTAGATACAACTCTTTTTATAAAAAAAAAAGATGAAGAGATACTAGTTATACAAATATATATTGATGATATTATATTTGGGTCTACTAATGAAGTTTTATGTCAAGAATTTGTCAAGCTTATGCAGGAAGAGATCGAGATGAGCATGATGGGAGAACTCACCTTCTTTCTTGGACTCTAGATCAAATAAATAAAGGAAGAGATCTCCATCATCCAAAGCAAGTACATAAGAGAATTATTAAAAAAATTTGAGATGGAGAGCTCCAAGAGTGTAAGTACTCCTGTGACTCCTTCCTGTAAATTAGGTAAGAATGAACATGGTAAGTCTGTTGATTCAAAGCTTTATGGAGATATAATAAGTTTCTTGTTATATCTTACTGCCAGAAGATCTGATATCATGTTCAGCGTATGTATGTGTGCTAGATTTCAGTCAAATCCTAAGAAATCATACTTGAATGCTGTTAAAAAAAATTTCAAATACCTAAAAGGAACACAAAACCTAGGACTTTGATTTTTTAAGTAATCTTCTATTGATTTAATAGGTTACTCAGATGCTAATTTTGTTGGATGTAGATTAGACAAAAAAAGCACTAGTGAAATTTGTCAATTTTTAGGAGTCAACTTAATCTCTTGGTTTAACAAGAAATAAAATTCGATAGCATTGTCTACGATCGAGGTCGATTACATTGTAGCCGGAAGTTGCTATGCTCAAATCTTGTAGATTAAGCAACAGCTCATAGATTTTGAGATTGAACTTAAAGATATTTTCATAAGATGTGATAATACTAGTGCCATTAGTTTGACTAAGAATCCAATCCAACACTCTAAGTCAAAATACATTGAAATTAGACATCACTTTATAAGAGAATATATTCAAAATAATGATGTAATGCTTGAATATATAAATACTGAGAAACAATTAGCTGACATATTCATTAAAGCTTTAAATGAAGATAGATTTTATATAATTAGAAGGAAATTAGGTATTTTAGATCCATTTGCTTGATCACTCATCATAATTTCTCTCTCAAATTTCATCCAAAATTCTTTTACTTTATCAACTTAAATTTGGAAGGCATCTACCTTTTTTGAAGTCTATTTCAAGTCAATTAAAAGTCATCAGAGTTATTTGGATATGATCTCAAATTTTTTTTCGTTGAAATTTTCCATCAAAAATCATACCAAAATTTACCTGAACTCTATATGATCATCTCAAGTCAATACAAGTCTTTCTAATTTTTTTTCTTTTGATTTTTTCTTCATTTTTATATTATTTTCTCATCGCCTGAACCTACCCTAGATGGGATGACTCATGGGATGTCCCAATTGATCGGATAAATGAGTTTCAATGTGGGTCGATCCATTAAAATTTTTGCTTAAAACCCAAAAGGACCGACTCATTCACTATTCTTCTTCCTCCTCTCCTCATCCCAAACCAAAACCCTACTCTAAGCTCCCCACCGGCCACAATCTTCTAAATCTAACCCTTTATCCATCCAAAATTTTTTTATTTCTACCTTAAAATCTTGGGTAGATACTTTCTCTCGGCCTATCCTTGATCAAAACCCTCTCTTTCTTGCTCTCTACCAAACCCTTAAAACCCTCATCTCAAGATTCGAAGCAAACACCTCAAAATTTTTTACTCCTCTTCATTCCCATCAACCTTTCACCCTTCATTACTCTCTTGACAGGTTCCCTTGCCCTCATTGCAATAATGGCTCCCAAGATGCGGCTGTCCCAAAGAAGGAAGTATGTGAGGCCATTGGAAGCTGAAGAAAAAAGAAAGAGGGTGGCTCAAATCTCTGCTCAAGCCTCTCCTCTCAGGACTCCTAGTAAGATCCCTCTCTCTATCAGAAAAGTTGCCTTGGGGAGGAATGTAGATTTTCAGTTCTTAAGAAGAGATGCTTTTTCAAGGTGAAAAGATAATCAAACAAGGGTGGAGATTCTTCTGTAGTCTGTCTGAGCTTGTGTACATTAACCTGGTTAAAGAATTTTACTCAAACCTAGTATTTACTGATGAAATTCTAAGATCAGTTGTAAAGGGTATTGAAATTTTCCTAAATGCTGCTAGGTTGGGTAGATTACTTCAAATGACTTGTGAAGAAAGTTGTCTTGATGAGCTTCCTAGGAAAGAGGACAGGCTCAGGACCATTCTAGGGAGAGATGATGTTGCAGGGTTCATGAAAATTGAGGCTAAAGACTTGAGTGTAGAGATAAGACTACTCCACCACATGATTTCTAGGATCTTCCCTAAAGGGGGAAGATATGACCTGATGACTTGATGGGATATTTGTCTGATGCACCATATTGTTTCTAAGTCTCCACTGAATCCCCCATTTCTGATGATTGATGCCATGAGGGAGGCCTTGAATAGATCCAAAGCTCCCTTGCCTTATGGAATGACCTTGACAGTTATTTTTAGGCAGTCTGATGTGAGTTTTGAGGAGGAGGCTGTGTGTCGATTGCTAAACACTGACACCTACAACGATCACTCCCTTCGACGTATGGACTTCATTAGAGTGGATGGTCATTAGACCAAGGGTCGAGGTGCTACAGTTAAGAAGGAGGAGGAAGAGGAGCATGATGAGGGGGTGGGTCCCTCATCACCACCTGAGCTCAGGCCGAATCCTAATGTTCATTTTGTATTGGAGCCTGAGACGGGACCTTCAGTTGGTGCACCCCCATCTACGAGCCATGCCGTGTCATCATCACTTAGATTGAAAGAAAATGAGATGGGATTGCTAGCTAAGCGGGTAGCAGGCATTCTTTCCATCCAGCAGCAGCAATTTCAAGAGCAGATCCTTCAGCAGCTTCAGCAGTTTCAGTAATTTCAGCAACAGATTCTTCAACAGATACAGCAGCAGCAGTATCACCCTCCTCAGTCAAGCTCTTTCTCTGCTACCTCATCAGATCTCTCAGTCATGCCGCATATTTCTTTTCTGGTACAGCTGTTGTCTGATCTGAGCTCTAGATGGAGAGTGTGGAGAGCTCTATGCTCAGGTTTAGTGACAGACTTTTTTGATATCAAGAGAGAGATCAGATTGATCCTGGATTCACTGTCAGCAAGTGCGAGCACATCGAGCAGTTCTTCACCTCAGTTAACTGATGTTGCTCGAGAGATAGAGAGACTTCATGGCCTGCTCAGATCGACACTTGATCTGATTTGGGCTGATATTAGGAGCTCAAGGGATTATATTTTATCAGATCTTGAGGGGCTCAGAGTTTTTGTGAGAGCTACATTATCTCAGTTAGATGCCATTAAGACTCAGCTCTAGTTCAGACCCTCTGCATCCACTGAGCCTACTCTTGTTCAGCCTATTGCATTCCATCCCTTGACCTCTTTTACTCAGACTAGATCATCCAGTCGAGGTTGAGGCAGATGTGGTCGTAACTCTACTTCGGAGTCATTCCCTTATTTTTTTCCTTCTGATCACGAGCTTGATGCCTAGTCTCCCTGATCATGTTTTTGCTATTTTTGTATTAGCTACTTTAGGTCTCATATTACTTAGTTGTTGTATTTTGTTGAGTATATAAGAACCTTATGATTATAGATATGTACAGTAATGTATGGATGACTTGATCATGTACTTGATTTTTGTAACCTCTTATTTTGTTGTATTTAAATGAGGTTATCTATTATCATCTTTCTGTGCTGTTAACTTATGTTCATTTCTTCCTAGATATATGTGGATGAATTTCTATTCAATTAAAAGTTACTCTGATACCTGCTACAGGACCGTAGCTCATAACCTACTTCTCTCACTCATTAAAAATTTTACTGTTTATAAACTCTCTCTAGTCCATTTTTGATGATGTTAAAAAGGGAGAGAAGGTAGTCTATTTTTGCTTTGATACTAAAAATATGAAAGAGAGAAAGAGGGAGCTTTTATAGTTTTTTCAATATGGCTATTTTTTATATAAGAAAGGAGGAGAATTTTTTTAAAATGGTTAAAATAGTTACTTTCATCTTTCTATATAAGAAAGGAGAGAATTTTTCTGTTAGAAATAATTTTTGGCAAAACTTGATATTTCACACGCAATTTTCAGCAAACACGAGAACGTATAATTTAAAACATCACAACTTGCTGATAATGTGAAACTCATGATACTCTATAACTTGTATTTAACTTTTGGCATGTTCTCTCAACGTATAAGTGCTTTAAAAACTTAACTTTTTGAGCTTTATGGATCTCTCTTTATGAACACTCAAATATTTTGTCATCATCAAAAAGGAGAAGATTGTTGTCCCAAAAATTATTTTGATGGTCACAAACCATTTGAGGAGACTACTAATGAGTTTCTTATCCTTAAAAAATTCTTTGGTGTTGTTTTAGATAGTCCAAAATATTGAGTTTGAAAAGCTTTTTCAAGGGTATCAAAGTTGAAGATTTTGCAAGTTGGAGACATTTTTGAAGCCTTTTAGAAGTGTTAAATTGATTCAAATCCGTTTAAGAGTATTTGATAGTATTTTGGTAAGTTTCGGATCTTAAATATATAAAAAATTAGATTGAAATAAAATGAGATGATCCAATTGGGTCATCCCCTTGTATTGGGTAGCCGGCGTGCACCTGTTTTGGCTTGAAATAAAATGAGATGATCCAATTGGGTCATCCCCTTGTATTGGGTAGCCGGCGTGCACCTGTTTTGGCTTGTGGCATGCAATGGGACGACCCATAGTTCGACCCCTGAGACCCTGAGATCAAAATAGAGAGTCTAATTTTCTGTCTGGCCAAATGAGGTGACTCATAGGTCTATCCATTCCCAGTGAGGCATCCTATGGGTCAACCTATTCTGGGGGAACACTCGTAATGGCTAATTTTTGATCCATTTTTGGTGTATTTAATACGTATTAAACACACTCCAACAGCTCTTAACTGACTCTAAGATACTCTCAAGACCAAATGAAGACTATAAATACTCTCTAGAGGTAAAAAATCAAACAAGAAATAAGCATTCAAGCTCAAATCTGTGAAAGAGAAAAAAAAATCCTAAAAAGAGAAAAAAAAAGTATTCAGTCAGCTCACCAACCACTCTCCAGCTACATTCAAGTTTCTCAATCATTTAAGGGTGTCCAACAAAGGCTTCTACTCCTTGAGTATTGTGCTTTAATTATTTTTATTGTGCTCATTTAAGGAGCTTGTGTGTGCTGAAATTTTTGTACTCATATCTTTTGTTATTGTACATTGAGTTTTGAGTTTTGGGAGGTTCCAAAAGTAGGAAAGGTTGATCCGAACCTGTAATCAGAGGGTTTGTGGGTTGGCTTATATCCGAAAAATAAGTGTTCTTGCTTGGATAGCAAAGATCGGTGTTATCCGATGTGTTGTATTTTGAAATCCTTTTAGTGGATTAAATTTTCAAGTTGGGACTTGGAGAGTGGATGTAGGTGCAAGATTAGCACCGAACCACTATAAATTTTTTATGTTTGATGTGCTTACATTTTTTTTTTCTTCATTGTGCTCTATACTTGCTTATTTGTTAATTAAAGTTGATCCTCTTTTCTTTATAAATTAACTCACCTCACTTATCAAGTTGAGTACTTTGCTTGTGAGCACTAATCACTAAAATTTTAAAAGACCCAATTCACCCTCCCTCTTGGGCTCTATATCTGGGCAACACGAAGTGTTTTACTCTTCAATTTTACCATTTCTTTTCTATCTTCATTATTTGAAATGCTTGTCTAATACAAAAATGAGGTTTCATCTGACGAAGGTTGAGGAGAGGAAGAGGAAAGATCAACCAAAACCATCTGCTACCGACCCCACACCAAAGAGAGTCAAAGGTGCGGTGCCTCCCCCCGCCTAGGTGGCATCCTGATCTTCTTCAGTGACCCCTTTCTCAGCTAACTTGGGGAGGAGTGATGCCTCCTAGGGACCACAAAATTCTCCCCAGGCCTTATCACTAGAACCCCCACCTCGTCAACCCACCATGATGAGGATAAAGAATAATATTGCTCGACCTGCACCGCCTTCCAAAGAGACTGGATGCAGACCAACTGTAACTTTCATGGCCCCATCGAGTTCATCTGAAGGAGATGCCATGACTAGGATGTCACTCTTGGAGTGACCCCAATTAGGCTGCGATCTTCTCGAGTCAGTGATGCTGACCATCGATCTAGAGGCACATTGAAAGAATAAGCCAGAGGAGATCGCCAACCACGGATTCGAACAACTCATGCATGTGAGTTCTTCTTTCTTTCTTTTTTCTTTTTTTTTTCACTTCGGTGAATAACCGACCTAAACCTTTGTCATGCAGGTCATTGTCGATTTCAAAGTCATGTATGAGAACATGGCCTATTTGTTGAAGAATAAAGAGGCCATGGATGCCATCTGATCATTTTTTAGGAGGAGAAAAAAGAGTTCAAACTTGCTGCTAGACTCAAACACCAACTTCAGGAAAAGCTGAAGGCACTGAAGGAGAAGAATCAAAACTTACTTGATCTTCAGCAAAAGGTCAACGAACAGGAGAAGAAGATTTTTGATCTACATACTATTATCGAGAAGAATAAGATACTGGAGCCGAGACTTAGAGAGGCAGAGAAGGCTAATAAAGCTCATGAGAAGGCCATAGAGGCCTTGAAGAGGCAAATAAAGGAGCAGAACAAGGCGGCTAAGGCAGTGGAGCTATACAAAGCCTTTGAAGAGTTTGAGAATGAAGTATCCAAGAGCTCTAAGGGTGCATACAATTAAGCCTTTAGTCAATGCCGCAATCTGATAAAAAAATTATATCCCGAGGTAGATATCTCCAAGGTCACTCCAAAGGTAGCCATCGAGATGGGTGTAAAGGGGGATCTTGAGTTACCTCTAAAGCGACAGAGGAACCAATGAAGGAATCTAGTTGATCTCCTACAGGGGTGAATATAGCTGAAGCCATCACCGTGGAACCCATATATGTAGTGCCTCTAGTAGAGATCGAAGTCTTCGAGATCGGTAAGAAGCCAGAGCCCACTCCAACCGCAGAGCCTACTACCATCAAAACTACTAGGAAGTCGAAGCAAGCCAAAAAAGAACTGACCAAGGAGAGCTCCAATGCGCTGGTGATCATCCGATCGAAGTTTTTTTTTTCTTTTCGGGATGTACTGACCTGATACAGGTTTCTTTTTTTTTCTTTTCTCTTCCTTTTTGAAACATGTAAACTCAATGTGGGTTTCACTTCTGTACTTTCTTTTCATATTAATGCGAGAATCATTTTCCCAAATGTCATGATTTAATTCATATATTCTAATAAATTTCATTACTTGCCAGAATAGAATAATCACATATCTTTATAATTTGGCAAAATCGAAAACTGGTAACTTTAAATTCACTTATCACTAATTAAATGAAAATCAAGGTTCAGACATACCTTTGTTTGTACAACCTTGAATGGATTAAGTTTGAGATTTGATTCGAAGATCGATATTTTTAAGAGAATCCAAAGTCTCACCCCAGAGATCAATGTAATGTCACATCAGTTTGAAACCGATGTGAGATCCTCTCGATCTTGTATTCGGAATAAGACTTGTCGGTTGAGGGGGGAGTTAAGCCCTTCAGAGCTTTATTGGATCGGGATCTGGATTAACACGTATGCCCTTTGGGGCTTTACCAGATTAGAATCCAAATTAATATGTATGCCTTTCGGGCTTTACTGGATTAAAATCCAAATTAATATGTATGCCCTTCGGAGCTTTATCGAACTAAAATCTAAATTAATATGTATTCTTTTTGGAGCTTTATCGAACTAAAATCTAGATTAATATATATGCCCCTCGGGGCTTTACCGGATTGGAATTCAGATTAATATATTTGCCCTTCAGGGCTTTACTGGACTGAAATCCAGATTAATATGTATGCCCTCAGGGCTTTACCAAACTAGAATCTAGATTAATATGCATGCTTTTCAAAGCTTTACCAGACTGAAATCCAGATTAATATATATGCCCTCGGGGCTTCACTAGGCTGGAATCTGGATTAATTCATGTGCCCTTCAGGGCTTTATCGGATTGAAATTCAGATTAATATGTATGCCCCTCGAAGCTTTACCGGACTGAAATTTAGATTTTGATAAAAGAAAAAATATGACATATGAGAAAGAGCTCGTTAGAGTATTTTCATTAATAATATTTTTTGAGATTTTCAAAATTTCAAGTGTGAAGAATAATAGACCCATCTAAATTCTCAATTCTATAAGCCTCTGGATGAATTACATCAGTGATCCGATAGGATCCTTCCCAATTGAGAGCTAGTTTACTTTGTTCAATAGGCTTTCAGACTTCAGCTCATCTTAGGATGAGATCGTCCTTCTAAAATGACTTCGATTTTATACAAACATTGTAATACTTGGCAATTCTTTGCTTATAGATCACCATTCTGATATGGGCTTGTTCTCTCACTTCATCAAGAAGATCCAGATCAGTCCTCAATCGATCAGAATTGGTTACCTCATAAAAATTTCTAACTCTATCTAATAATAGGTCAATCTCAACGAAAATCACCACTTCAATCCCATAGGTAAGCTTGAAAGGAGTTTCTCCTGTCAGAATTCGATACATGGTTCGATATACCCACAGTACACTTTGTAGCTTTTCAGCCCACAACCCTTTTGCATCAGTGAGCCTCATTTTCAAACTTTGAAGGATAGTTCTATTGGTTACTTTAGCCTCACCATTTGACTATGGATGTCCAACTGAAGTGACTCGATGATCAATATAAAATTTAAAGCAGAATTCATTGAACTTGAGGTTGTCAAACTACTGACAATTATTAGTGATGATATCCAAGGGAAACCAAATCGGCATATTATAGATTTTCAGACAAAATTATGCATCTTTTTCTTTGTGATCTAGGCTAAAGGTTCTACTTCTACCTATTTTATGAAATAATCAATGACTACCACCAGAAATTTTCTTTGACCTGTCGCTACTGGGAAAGGTCCCAGAATATCCATCGCTTATATTACAAAGGGCCAAAGGGTGGTAATTAAAATAAGCTCAGCAGCAGGTTGATGTTGGATATTAGCGTATCTTTAGTATTGATCGTACTTATTTATGAGATCAGCTGTATCTTTTTAAATAGTCGGTCAGTAGTAACTTTGTTGGATTACTTTATAAGCAAGTGATCTACCCATCAGATAGTTTTCACATATCCCCTCATGTACTTCTCGAAGTGCATAGTCAGCTTTATATAGTGTCAAGCATCAAAGTAGAGGAAGAGAATAGGATTTTTTATATAAGTGGCTTTCTTGAAGAACATACTATGGAGCTTGTCTTCTAATGCTTCTAGCCTTGGTTGGGTCATTGGGAAGAACTCCTTTAGATATATAATCTATGAGGGGATCATGACCGACCTGATATACAGAGAGCACCTCAATACTAGGCCTGTCCAACAGTTCAATCAGTACCTTTTGATTCAGTTTGAAAAAATCCAAAGTGGCAAGGTGAGATAGAGCATTACCCAAATATTTTTTGATCTAAGAATCTGGAGCACTTCAAGCTCTTCAAAATTTTTGGATAGCTTTTTCATATTCTGTAAGTAACGGACCATCGTGGAATCCTTGGCTTCAAATTGACCTTGGACTTGACCGATGATAAGTTGTGAATCCGTAAATATTTTTAATTTTTTTGTTAGAAAAAGTACTTCGAATTCGATCCACAAGAGTGAAAACCCAGATACGGAGATGCCCAGCTCCAAGAGCATGCTGCGAGGAGCCCAGAAGCGTGGAGTAGTAGTACCTATAGCATATGGAGCAGCGGGGCCCAAAGCACGCAGGCCAGAGGTAGACCATGGGGCCACAAGTGGCGGCCCAGCAGCCAGCGCGACCCAGGCATGCGCGGGCACACGAGCCAACCATGCATGGGTAAGCAGCCTAGCGGGAGTGCAGCCCAGTGCGTGGGGTGCATGGGCCTGTGGTGAGTGCACGCCCCAAGCCCACGCACGCACGACTGGCATGGTCCATCATGGTGCAAAATCATAGTCCATGCAATTTGGGATTATGGTTCACGATGGCAAAGGAGATTTCTCACGGTCCCTCAAGGTTTTATGGACCGAAGCATGATCAGATGGCTTAGAGCTTAGTCAGTGGTGATCGAATGGTGGCGGGCATGATCTGGGGCTGATCCGAAGGATGGGAAGCTTGATTGGGTGTAGATCAAGCGTGATCATGCAGTTGGGACAGCTAGCGTGGTGCTGATCGAATGATCCAGATGCATCTGGAGTCCAATCAAGAGTTCTTCTCTGATCAGGTTTGGATTTTAGGGCTTTAAGAGCCTGTAGGCAATAGAACCATGAATATAACGCACAACAGAGAGCCATGAGCGGAGGCATCAGTGCGAGAGAGGCTCGTGTAGCCACTGAAAGGTGTCTGGCAGAGCTCCAAGTATGCACAGCAGGCAGAGCAAACCCTGCAGAGCACTAACAGGGGTTCGAGGGCAAAATAGAGCATCAGGCAGAGCAGTTGCGAAGAGGCATGATGTAGTGGTTCGCTCCACAGGAAGCATCCAGGGACATCAAGGATTCTGATACTGGCAGGCCTGTGAGAGGGTCTCCTTAGGAGATTTTGAGAGAGCTTTTGTGAGGGTAGCTTCTAGTTAAGAGAGGGGGTATACAGAGAGTTGAGAGTGGGTGTTCTCCTCTTATATTTGTTTCTTTCTCATAGTGAAGCCTTGCATGTCCTGTGGATGTAGGCACTTGGATCGAACCACGTAAATTGATTATATGTCCTGTTTGTTTCTTCTTTCTTACTTTTTACTGCAAATGATGGGTACCAGGATCCTGCACAACAAATGGTATCAGAGCCAGGTGGTACCAGGATGTAGGTTGCGATAGTGGTGATCAAGATTGAAGATGGAGAAGACTGGCACAATCAAGGTGGAGATCGATCGTGGAGGATTGATCGATGCTCTTTTGTGCAAGGAGGAGCCATCTACATGGAGGATGCCAATGGGAGTCCAATATGAGGTGGAGCTCTAGGTGGAGATGGATTGAGCACAGGATGAGAGATTCGAGAGGATGAGCGACGTCGCACGGAAGCTATCCCGAGCAAGTCTCAGGTCAGGAGGTGCTATGAGGTGCACAGCATATGATGGAGATGGAATCAAGCAGCCTGGCTCGACTCTCATGTTTGTCCATTCATGAGTAGCAGACGATAGCCCCAAGACATGGGGGCAAGGAGATCCAGAAGCTCTCAAAGTCAGATGGAGGTTGAATATCGAGTTGAGGTAAAAATTGTTGAAAAAAATACCTCGAATTCGATCTATAGGAGTGAAAATCTAGATACAGAGATGCCCAGCTCGAAGAGCACATCGTGAGGAGTCCAAAAGTATGGAATAGTAGGGCCTACAGCATGTAGAGCAGTAGGGCCCATAGCATGCAGGCCAGAAGGCAGACCAAGGGGCCGTAGGCGGCAACCCTGCAGCCAGCGCAGCCCAAGCACATGTGGGCGCACAGGCCAGCCACGCGCGGGCATGCAGCCCAGTGGGAGTGCGGCCCAGCACGCGGGGTGTGCGGGCCTGCCGCGAGTGCAAGGCCCAGCATGGGTGCACACGGTGCATAGCCCAGGCCCAGTGTGCACAGCTGGCATGGTCCACCGTGGTGCAAAATCACGATCCATTCAATTTGAGATTGTGGTCCACGATGGCTGAGAGCTTAGCTGATGGTGATTGAACGATGGCAAGCATGATCTGGGGCTAATCCGAAGGATGGGAAGCTTGATTGGGTGCAGATCAAACATGATCATGTGGCTGGGAGAGCTAGCAGTGTTGATCAAATGATCCAGATGCATCTGGAGTTCGATCAGGAGTTCTTCTCTGATCAGATTTGGGTTTTAGGCCTTTAAGAGCCTATGGGCAATAGAACTGTGAATATAACGAGTGACAGAGAGCCATGAGTGGAGACATCAATGCAAGAGAGGCTCATGCAGCCATCGAAAGGAGTCTGACAGAGCTTCGAGTGTGCACAATGGGCAAAGCAGACCCTGCAGAGCACCAACAGGAGATCGGGGGCAGAGTAGAGCATTAGGTAGAGCAGCTGTGAAGAGATATGATGTAGTGGTTTGCTCCACAGGAAGCATCCAGAGATGTCGAGGATCCTGATATTGGTAGGCCTGTAAAAGGGTCTCCTTGAAAAATTTTGAGAGAGCTTTTGTGAGGGTAGCTTTTAGTTGAGAGAGGGGGTATACAGAGAGTTGAGAGTGGGTGTTCTCTTCTTATATTTGTTTCTTTCTTATAGTGAAACTTTGCATATCCCATGGATATAGGCACTTGGGCTGAACCACGTAAATTGATTGCGTGTCTTGTTTGTTTCTTCTTTCTTACTTCTTATTGCAAACGATGGGTACCAGGATCCTACACAACATTTCTGACTTCTAGCTTTTTTGCCATTCTAAGACCTACCATTAGGGCTTCATATTCAATTTTATTATTGAAAGTGTTGAAATTGAACCTCAGGACCTACTTAGTCGCGAACCCTTCAGGACTAGCCAAAATCAAATCGATGCCACTTCCCTAAGAATTTGAGGCTCCATCCATGTTCAAAATCCAGAATGAATCATCACTTTTAGGACTTGCCAGGATCGACCCATCATCTGGGATAGTGTATTCTACAACAAAATCATCTAGTATTTGGCCTTTAACTGCAGTTCGAGGTCGGTAGTAGACATCAAATTCACTAAGTTCAATAGTCTATTTGACGATCCGACTTGAAGTATCAACTCTTTGTAATATTGATTTGAGTGGTTGATTCGTTAATACTATAATAGTATAAGCTTGAAAGTAAGGTTTGAGTCTCTAAGCTGCTATGATCAAAGCATATATCATCTTTTCAGCCTTCTTATATCAGATTTCTACATCTTGTAGTAATTTGCTAGTGTAGTAAATAGGTCTTTGAATGTCCATTTCTTTTTGAATAAGAACTGAGCTGACCGCACAAGATGAAATGAAAATATAAAGGTATAGTTTTTCACCTTCGACTGGCTTAGAAAGAAGAGGTGGAGAGCCAAGATACTTCTTAAGATCCTCAAAAGCAGTCAACATTCTTCTGTCCAACTAAAATTTTTGATATTTCTTAATATTTTGAAGAAGGAAATGCATCTTTCGGCTGACCTGAAAATAAATCGACTGAGGGCTGTCAGTCGTCCGATGAGCTACTAGATTTCTTTGATAGAGGTCGAGCACCTCATTTTCAATAATGCTCTAATTTTTTTAGGATTAGCTTCTATTCCTCTTTGATTAATGAGAAAGTCAAAAAACTTATCTGAGCCAACTTCAAAAGTATATTTCTTAGGATTGAGCTTCATCTGATACCTTCTAAGTTCTCCAAATACTTTCTTTAGGTCGGTAATATGTTGATCTTCTTCAGTACTCTACTATCATTTCATTAACATAGACCTCTGTATTTCAATCAATTTGTTGCTTGAAAATTTTATTGACGAGATGCTAGAATGTGGCATCTACATTTTTAAGACTAAAGACATCATTTTGTAACAATACAAATTTTTTTCAGTGACAAAGACAGTATTTTCTTCATCTTTTGGAGCCATTTGAATATGATTATAGCCTAAGAAAGCATTCATAAAGCTGAAGAGCTTGTGATCAGAGGTAGCATCTATGAGTTGATCAATTCTCGGTAGACAAAAACTATCCTTCGAACAAGCTTTATTGGGATCTTTATAGTCGATGCATATCCTTCATTTGCCATAGGACTTCTTGATTATAATAACATTGGCTATCCATTTCAGATAATGAGCTTCTCTGATGAATCATGCTTTTAAAAGCTTGTCAATTTTCTCATCGATGGCTTTTTACCTTTTTGAGGTAAAACTTCTTTTCTTCTACTGAATCGATTTGAAATTTGGATCCACATTTAGTTTATGAATAATCATATTGGCGGGGATGCCAGGCATGTCAAAAGTTAACCAAGCAAAGACGTCAGCATTTGCTCATAAAAACTTGATCATTCTCTCTCTTAAACTAGGCTTGAGGTTTACATCGATTTGGATAATTTTTTTTGGATCATCTCCTAGAGGAATGGCTTCAAGCTTTATTATCGATTCACCTCAAATTCTTCCGACCTTATCTAATACATCTGGTATATCAACTAGCAGAATTTTTATCGATTGGTTTATTTTAGCAGAGATCATAAAATATTGTCGAGCCACCATCTGATCGCTATGCATCTCACCAACTCCTTTCTTAGTCAAAAAATGACCAATACATGGTAAGTAGAGATAATGACCTTGAGGGCATTGAGATCAAGTTGGTCGAGGATAGCATTATAAGCAGATGAAACTCTGACGATCAAAAAAGTGAGCTATACTATTGATTGTCTTGGTTCTTGTCCTACTATAACTGATAGAGTGATTTCTCCCTCAGCTACCATCAGATTTTCTAAAAACCTGATGAGGGAAGTACCGATCCGCCTGAGTTATCCGACCAGATTTATTTTTAAGAAAGCATCATAGAACAATACATCAACAGAACTTTTATTATCAATAAGAATTTTTTTTATATCATATTTTACTATCATCATAGAGACTACAACAGTATCGTTATGAGGGGTTTGGATCCCCTTTACATCATTTTTAGAAAAATAAAAAATATTTTCAGTCCTTTATCTTTTGGAGGATAGGTCATCAGTGCCAGGTAGGACACTGGATATCATATTGATAACACCAGCAGTTTGTCGGTCGTGATCATCAGAAGTTTCCTCCATTGGAGGCCTATATTCTCTAATTTTGGCTGGCCTAACATATTTGCCAAGGTAACCCTGATGCACCAAGGCTTCTATCTCATCCTACAGTTGCCTGTATTCCTTGATGTCATAACCATGATCTCTGTAGAAGTGGCAATACTTTCGCTTGTCTCTCTTCTTTGGAGGGGCCTTCAAGGGATCAGGCCTTTGAAGATATCTCTCTCCTTCAATTTCTATCAGAATCTAAGCTCGGAGAGCTGACAGAGGGATATAAGAATTAAAGTGCCGAGGTGGGCTTCTTGACCTCAAATTTTTTTGAGGTTGATTTGAATTTTCAGTTTGCTCATCATTCTCCTTCAATCATTTTTTTTATTTTTATCCTTCTTTGCCTACCTTAAGATAGCTTCCTTTTTCTCGGCTTGGGCATATTTATGAAGCCGATCAAGCATCTCATCGTAGGTATCCAGAAAGTTCTTATTTAGAGAAAAAATTAGAAGGTTGCTTCTGAGCCCCCTCTTCAAAGCAGACATGGCAACTAATTTATTAAAATTTTTTACTTTCAGGGTAGCCATGTTGAAACGAGCTACATATTTCCAGAGATCTTCTCCTTTTTACTGCTGAATAGAGAAAAAACTATCCACATACCTCAAATGAGGTCTGTAGTACCAAATTAAGTGACAAACAGTCTCCCAAGTTGCTCAAAAGAAGAGATGGACCCTTGTGGGAGTTCAGAAAATCAAACCCTCACCGCCTTCTTGAGGGTCGCAGGAAAAGCAATACACAATAGGATATCAGAAGCCTCTTGTAAAGCCATGAGGGCCCTATAACCCTCGATATGATTCATCGGATCAGCAGAGCCATCAAAAGACTCGATGGTGGACATCTTGAATCAGTTCAAAATTGGTTCACTCAAGATCTCATGAGAGAATGAAGATTAAAGATTGAAGCTATCTTTATTCTGAGATCGGCCTTCTACCCGGAGCTCCATTAGACATCTTTCAAGATCTAGGACCTTGTGCTCCAGGTCGCCCCCTCTTTAAACTTTTAGAGTAGTGGGAGCAAATTCGCTATCAGTCTCATCAATGTGGTGTTCATCTTAATGGACTGGTTGAGGGCTGTGCTGGGACGAAGCATTTGAGGAGGAGCTTCTTTCGATGGTTGCTCTTCCTTCTTTTGAAGCTATTAAATAGCTGCTATCAGGGCTTGGACTTACTGAATAAGAGGACCGAATTGTTGAGGATCAACAGTAATTAGTTATTGTGGTGGCGCCTCAAGTGCTCCTTCTTCTGGAGCAAAGGGAGAGGAATGTTGAGCTCATGCTTTAACCATCTTTTCCACAAAAAAAATCAGAGGCCCTCCTTCTAATGTCAATCTATTGCTGTAGGACTCAAAATATGAAGTGGAGTGGATTGACTCAGATGAGATTGAGTCAGAGTGATCCTTGCGATCTGGCGAAAACTCCTCCAATCTATAAAATTAGTCAAGAAATCAGGTAGGGATCCTCTGGTTCTTGACCCTCTAATGCTTAAGTCAGTTCGAGTCTTAAGAATAGAAATGAAAAAGAGTGAAGAGCAAGAGAGATTGAGTGAAACTAGAGGAGAACTGGATGGAAGCCAAGAGTCTGGCCTAATTTTCTACTGACAGAGTTTTCTCTAGTTTCAGAGAGTAAAACTTACCGATGGAGGATCCCTAGTCCTCTATTTATTGAGAGGTTGAGAAGATCGTTTCAAAATTTGTTAGGCCATTTGAGAAGTTTGTTAGGCAGTTGAGAGCCATCTGTAAGTGAGTTGGCGCACAGCTGTGCATACGAGCTGGACATGAGATCGTAGCCAGTTGTGCCTTGGTTGAGGAAACTATCATGGATGTTTGTAGAATGATTAAGTCCATCATTATAATAGTTTACCTCGATAGATGACTGGGGTGAAATAGAGATGTTATCACATTCATCCCAGATAGTGAGGTATCGGGGTTCAGATCGATAAATATCCGATTTGAATATTTTTTTGCTAGCTGAGATGTCATCCGGATAGAATGCAAGAGCATCCTTCATTTAGGTCAGTGAAGTATCGATCTAAATCTGCTAATCGATAAATTAGTCTGCTGGGATCTAGTGCTTTCAGATTGATATCTCTTTGATCTTGTATGATGATGCCACGTGTCTTGAGGCTAGTTTGATGCACCAATAGATGGTGCAATCTCCAAGTTAGAGTCAAGATTTGTGCTTAATAATTCATAATTCTCTCTTTCAGAATAAATTCCATTAAAGCAACTTGGGTAGCATTCTTTTCTTTGATTTGCATTATATTAGCTAGCTATATAGCTTTATTGCCATGGAACATAGTTGTCCAGATCTACAAGATAAAAGCAATGTATCAAGGTTGAGAGAATTTCCTTATCCTTATTTGCAATATTCTAGTGCCAAAATTGATGTTAAATTATTTCTAGTTTAGTTGAATGTCCACTATTTTAGAAGCTTGGAAGCTTGGAAGTAAAATAGGGAAAAGATATCGGTTATTCAGAAAATGCCTGCTGGCTGAATATATAATTATACAGGCAGCCAAGGTTATTCATCCTTGATGCAATTCACCCAACCCTCCATCCCCCTTCTCAAAGAAACATGCACCCCCGCACTCTCTGAATAACTAATTTGGATTCAACTATCCATTGGTTTCTAATAATATGCTTGTATTGTTTGTTCTCAAGGCCAATGCAGTGGGTATCAACCCAAAGAGGATTAGACCACAATAAGATATGAACCTACCCGATCAAGCCCTTAAAAGATATTTACCTTGTGATAGAACCGATCGAGGGATAACCGAGCACATCTCAACCCACATGACACACAAGCACAGTGGAAAGACAGATCGTTTTGTAAAAGAAAAATAACTTAAACAAACGTAGAATGCAAAATAAAAGGAAAATAATCAAGCAATAAAATAAGAGCAAAGAAAGTACATCAGATATACGTGGTTCAGCCTAATTGATGGTCTATGTCCACGGACAAGACCTCCTCAATGTTCTTCTTATTAATAATTCACAGCACAAGAAGTACAAGATTGAAAAAGAAATTAGAAACTCACATAGACTCTCTTTATAAAAAAAAACATACTTTTTCTCTCAAAAGGAGTTTCATGCCACTTTAGATACACTCACTGTTTGTAGCTCTCGGTACTCTCTATGCACTATTGATAGCCTCTACCTGTGCCCTTTAAATAGAGCTTGGAATCATAAGAAAACTGGCCCAATCTGCGACAAAACATGACTCTAATTGAAAGCCAAATTCAAACTCTTTCCTTACCGTTGGATTTGCATCGCATGGATCAAAATTGTGCCTGAAACCAGCCCAAAACCATTCGAAGAAAGCCATCAGCCATTGGATCATCATCGAGACAAATAGGAACGTCCGATCGCACCATTGGTCCATAAAATCCATCGTAAACCATGAGAAACTCCATGAGAAATGCCGTCGGTCCATCATGGACCATGCAAAATGCTAGAAAAGTGAGTGCTCGGTCCCCATGGCCTTCCGTGGACCGCAAGAGCGTGGTAAGCCACGGTACGCTGCACCCACATGTCTGCTGGGCTGGCCCGCATGCATGGGTCTAGGTCGGGCCTGGTGTGCTGTTGCTGGGCTTTTCCATATGGACTTCAAATCCATCAATTTTCCCACTTGAAGACATATACCGAACTCCAAAGAACGTCATCCCTAGAGATCTTGCCAACCTCTCACTCCTCACGTAGCTCCAAGATCGAGAGAAGCTTTGCTCCAATTGAACTTCTCTTGAGTCACCGGCTTCATCAACACATCCGTTGGGTTTGCATCAGTATGAATTTTCAATAGTAAGGCTAGACCATCATCCACTACATATCTCATAAAGTGATAGTGAATGTCAATGTGCTTTGTCCGAGAGTAAAATGTCAGATTTTTCATCAAGTGCAATATGCTTTAACTATTACAATTCACCCTCATCACATCCTGCTTCACCTTGAAGTCTCCAAGAAGCCTCTTGAGCCAGATAGCTTCTTTACATGCGCGTGCTACTGTAATATACTTTGCCTCTGTCGTTGATAATGCCACCACTGACTGAAGCTTAGATTCCCAGCTTATAGTATCCCCGCCCATAGAAAACATATAGCCTATGGTAGATCTCCTATTGTCCCGATCACTTGCAAAATTAGAATCAACATATCTAATGCACTCCAAATCCACTAAATCATAACAGAGTGAATGATCAGTCATCCCTCTCATACATCAGAAGATCCACTTTACTACTGTCCAATGGTCACTATTTGGATTCATCATATACCAGCTCTCAACTCCTACTGCTTATGCAATATCTGATCTTATGCATACCATGGCAAATATAAGGCTTCCTACTGCTGATGAATATGGTACCCGAACCATGTCAGGCTTTTTCGCTTCCATGCTAGGTAACTACTCAATCGATAATTTTAATTGAATAGAAAATGCGGTAGACACCAGCTTCGCATTCTACATATTGAAGCACCGTAGAACTTTCTCCATGTATCTCTTTTGTGAAAGCCAGACCTTCTTATCCTTCCTTTCTCGTAGCACCTTCATCCCAAGTATTTGATTTACGGCTCCTAAGTCCTTCATCTCAAACTCTCCAGCCAACTGAGTTTTCAAATCTGATATCCGACTCCTGCTATTCCCCACCACCAT
The DNA here is from genome assembly GCF_000442705.2 of Elaeis guineensis. Classification (NCBI taxonomy): domain Eukaryota; kingdom Viridiplantae; phylum Streptophyta; class Magnoliopsida; order Arecales; family Arecaceae; genus Elaeis; species Elaeis guineensis. Next base: position 20,094,548 of record NC_026007.2, on the reverse strand, counting down.
CATATCGTCGACATACAACAGTAAAATACAAAAGCTCCCATCATCATAACTGCAAAAATATGCATAATGAACTGCCTCCTGTCGAACAAATCTCAAACTCATAATAAAAGAATCAAATCACTTGTACCAATATCTTGGTGCCTGTTTGAGATCGTACAACAATTTGTTCAGTTGATAAACCAACTCCTCCTTGCCTTTTTCAACAAAACCTTCAGATTGTACCATATAGATCTCCTGCTCCAAGTCACCATGCAAGAGACTATCTATACATCCATCTGCTCGAGCTCTAAATCCATGACTGCAGTGATCGTCAAAACGATCTGAATAGTAGTAAGATGAACCACCGATGAGAAGATCTCATCCAAATCAACTTTTAGCTTTTGAGCATAATCCTTCACCACCAAATGCTCTTTGAATCTCTCCACATTTTCATCTGTATCCTTCTTCACTTTATAAACCCACCGACATCCAATCAGACTCCTCTTCTCTGGTAGAACTACAAGCTTCCAAGTCTTATTCTTCCGATGTGACTCCATCTCCTCCTCTATAGTATAATGCCACTTTCCAGCATTGGCAGACTCACAAACCTCCCTGTATGAAGTAGGCTCATCCTTCTCCATCAAAGCAACATAAGCACAAACATGGTCTGCAGAAGGAATGAAAGAAGTGATATAGTCATTGTACCTGACAAGAGATCTAATAACCCTCCTAGGCCACTCGGACTCCATTGGTAATTCTTCTAGGGAGATAGCATCCTCAGGTAATTGTGAAAACTCTGCATCCGATTCATCATCAACTACCTCATCATTTACTTATGCTTGCTCTACTTGCACCTCATCGCCTGCATCAAAGAACTCAATAGAAATAATGGCTTCATCATCTTGCTTTTCTTTGGTGCCTTGAAAGGATTCTTCATTGAAAACAATATCTCAGCTACCAATGATCTTGTGGGTAGTAGGATCCCACAATCAATACCCCTTTACTCCTTTAGCATAGCCAAGAAAGATGCACCTCTGAGAGTTTCTATCCAATTTTGTCTTCTTCTCTTTTGGGATCCACATATATGCATTACATCCAAAGACACGGAGATAGAAATAATTTACTGGCTTGTCGCTCCAAAGTTCTTCTGAAATTTCAAATCCAAGTGATTTTGTCAGTACTCGATTGATTAAGTAATAAGCCATGCTCACAGTCTCTGCGCAAAATCTCTTGTCAAATTTTACAGTACTCAACATACTGTGGACCCTATCCATTAATGTTCTATTAAACCTCTCTACCACACCATTTTACTGTGGTGTCTCGAGAATCATAGGTTGTCGCCAATTCCATGCTCACCATAAAACTCCTCAAATTTCTTGAAGCAATATTCTCCTCCATTATCAAAATGTAGGCATTTAATTTTCAAATATTTTTCATTTTTTACTAAAGCCTTGAATTTTTTGAAGGTTTCAAAGATGTCGGATTTTCACTTTAGAATATATATCCAAGCCTTCTGAGAATAGTCATCAATGAAGGAGATGAAGTAGGAACACTTGCCCAATAATCTATCAGATGACTCCCAAATTTCTAAGTGGATTAGCTTAAGAAATTTCTTACTCTACTACTGTGATAAAGAGAAAAAAATCTTTCTTTATTTATCATAGATGCAATCTTCACAAAATTTCAATGGCACTGACTTGTACCTTGAAAGAAGCTCCTTATTTGATAATAATTGTAGCCCACGCTCGCTCATATGTCCCAAACGTCAATGCTAAACCGTCAGAGATACTATTTTTGCACTTGCTACTGCCGCCTCTCCTACCTGAGTCTCGTCCATCAATTTATAAAGATCACCTATTTGTACTCCTTTTATCACCACCAAATATTCTTTGGACACCTTCAATTGATCTTTCTCTCCGACAAACTTTAAGTCTTACTTACAAAACTTTTCAAATGACAGTAAACTCTTAAAAAGTGTAGAAACATACCATACATTAGAAATCATCCGAACTATACCATCAAACATCTTGATCCGAATATCTCCCACTTCAATCATAGGACAAGTTGTATTGTTATCCAAATAGATAACTCCTCCATCCCATGGTTCGTATGTATGAAATTACTCCCTAAAAGGAGTCATATGAAAAGATGCCCCTGAATCCAAAATCCAATGACGTGCAAGCTCGGATCTCTCTAATGCTACCAATGCATCCCCATCATCTGAAGTAGCTGAACTAGTTTCACTTTTTGCTACATTACCTTGAAAGTTTTCTAATTTAGATTTTGTATCAACTCCTCTAGTCTGGCAATCTTTCTTTACAAACCCTGATTTGCCATAATTCTAGCATTTCATCTCCCTCTTGCCCTTGGATTTGAATCCATCTTTCCTCGATCACCACGTTTCCTCTCGAAAGGCCTTCCCTGTGCTACCATGGCCTCCCCTGAAGAGCTTCCTTGGCTAGATTTTTGTCTCATCTCCTCTGTAAGGAATGATGCAACAACTGACTCCATCTTGAGGGTTTCAACATGACTTAAGTTCATAATAAGATTATCTCAAGACTCCTATATAGAACAAAGTAGAATGCTAGCTTTCTCTTCATCTTCAATTCTGACATCTAGGACCGCAAGCTTACTCATAATAGAATTGAATATACCCAAGTGCTCTTGAACTGATGCCCCATCCTTCATCTTTAGATTGTATAATTATCATCTCAAATAGATTTTATTCACCAAAGACTTTCCTTCATAGAGGTTCTTTAACTTTTTCCAAATCCCTTTGTAGTAGTCTTGGCCTCGATATTGAACAATACCGGATCATCCAACGCCAAATAGAGGTTCGCCATTGCTAGCTTGTCTTTCTCCTCATATTGTCCATCCATTATCCCTTGTGGTTTGCATTCTTTTCCTTGCAAAATAATTTTACAACTATCCTTGTTCAATACCGCCTGCATCTTCATCTTCTAAAGTGCAAAGTTTGATCCATCAAACCTCAGTATCTCATATTTTATTGTCGTCACCTTATCCATCATTATTTCAAATCAAACCAGCTACAAAAGAATCTCTTTGATTTGATACCAAATTGATAGAATCGATCGAGGGGTAATCGAGCGCACCTCAACCCACACAGCACACAAGCACAGCAAAAATACAGATCATTTTGTAAAGAAAAGATAACTTGAACAAACATAGAATACAAAATAAAAAGGAGATAATCAAGTAATAAAATAAGAGCAAAGAAAGCACATCAGATATGCATGGTTCGGCCTGATTGATGGCCTATGCCCACAGACAAGACCTCCTTGATGTTCTTCTTATTAATAATCCACGGCACAAGAAGTACAAGATTGAAAAAGAAATTAGAAGCTCATACAGACTCTCTTTAAAAAAAATATACTTTTTCTCTCAAAAGGAGTCTCACGTCGCTCTAGATACACTCACTATTTGCAGCTCTCCATACTCTTTGTGCACTACTGATAGCCTCTGTTGGTATAAAGGTGCAAAGTTTCATGCATGAATTTTAAAATAATTTTGAAATATAACACAGCGAAATATATAAATTAAATAATTTAATATATAAATACATGTAATCAGATTACTAAATCCTACAATTAGGATCTATAACATGTCATATTGCATTTATAAATCAAAAAATAAAAGCTTTGATATTGATCAAATCAATATCCTAGATCTAAAATAGTTTTAGATCTAAAACCTAGATCACATCTAGATAAGAGAAGAGATCAGATCTCTTACCTTCATATGGGTTGAGAACTCCATGGTTGATTTTTTTTATTATCTTTGGAGCCACACACGCATCCGGCCTCTACAGGTGATCCACATGAGAATGTAATGAAATCGAAGGTTCATCGAACGAAGATTCGCTCGAAGTGCTAGCTTCTTGCAGATCCCTCCGGATGGTTAATCTAAAAAATATTCTTCGAATCTCTTGGATATTCTAAGAGATGAAGAATATGAAGAAGAATAAGGGAGAAGTCAAACCTTTTGACCTCCCTAAAATCAAAAATAATATGTAAAAGAGAAGGATCCTAAGAGAAGACGGATCTTCTCTTTCAGTACATCAACAATTGATGTCCTGAGAATATCTCTATGCTAGGACATGAGAAGACCTTCTTCTCTAGATATTTTTCAAATTTTTAGATCTTATGATATCTAATTTTTTTCATAGAAAAATCTCATGATTTATGGAGAAAAAAGGTTCTAAAAGAAATCTTATGAGAAGACCTTCTTTTCTTCTTCTTCTCTCATCAGAACATGATCAGATCATATCTAAAATTAGATCACCATGCCCCAACTCATTGGAGCATGAATCCACCATGCCATCCCTCTTTCTCTCTCAGATTTTTATCATATAAAAATATAAAATAAAGAGAGAATAATTTGAAAGAAAAACAATAAGAGAAAATAATCTTCTCTCTTACCTTTCTTTCTCTACAAGACATTAACTTTTGATCTCTTGATAGAAGACTCTCCTCCATGGATATTGGTGCCTCAAACCACCCATGCCATTCTCTTTCTCCTCTAATTTTTTTATCAATAATCCAATAATTTTTGACTCCTTATTCTTATCATATGGGGCGGCAACTTTATATAAGGTAGACTAGGTCATAAGACCTGGTCTAACAAGGAGTCCATGGGGCATCCAACTCTTGGACGCCTCTTGCCTTTTAATTTTTGTGGAGAGCCTAATAACAAGCACAAAAGGGCGACAAAAAAGAAGAGATAAGCATGGAGGAAGCTGGCGCATGAGAGAAGGGAAGAGTTCTTGTGAAGAGGGACTCCTTCAAAAAGAAATGAACCTAAACCACTTTCCATAATAAACCATATTACTTTCCATATTGAATCAAATCAAATCTTATCCAAATCTCTAGAATAAGTGGTATGAGATTACTTTCTTTAGATGTGGATATCACATAAAAATTATCTAGAATTAAATATGTGGCGTAGGCTTGGATTTTCTTAGGTGGCGCAAGATAAGAGATGGAATCCTAGTCTAACTAGGATTCTTATGTAGACTAGGTCAAGCTCTTTGAACCCAATCTAAATTAATTGTAACCTAATTAATGATGATTCTAGTCTAACTAGGAGTCTAATTAAATCAGATTAAATCATATTTAATTTTGATTTAAATCTTAACTTAATTAGGAATTAGGTGCATACAAGTCCTAGTCAAACAGGGGCTTGTTCTCCCTTGCAATTGGCTTATCCAATAAACTAATTAGACTTAATCCAATTAAATCCAAACTAATTCTAATTGAATCAAATTCAATTAGACTTGATCTCAGCCTAATTGCTCAATCAGATGGAGCCTATTAGCAATCCAATTGCTAATTGATCATCCTGCAACACTTGTATTAGATCAAACATCAATCACATTGATCGTTTAACCTTAGAATGATTATCAATCATCGATTAACCATCTGATTAGATTACAACCTCTTATGTGTGTAACCCTATAGGTTCAAACCTAAGCCAGTAGCATAGAAATCAATTTTTGTACCAGATGAAGTAACCATCTAGCAATGATTCCCGACGTCCAGATAGGTCGAATGTATGCAAAGCAACATTCTAAGAACCTTGACCCATGGTTACCATATAATTCATCTTTTTGATCAATAATACTCAAGATGACTTCGAGTATGTTGTCAATCACTCATATAAGTCATCTCTATTATGTCTCAAAATTTTGCAAATCCCGTGACTCCTCACGAGGATTACCCAGGCCTAGGTTTTGCTAAATTGAAACACAGCGAGACATTCTCTTCCTGAAGTTAATCAGAAGTGGTCAATCCCATCTTGACTTACACACCGACTTCATAAGTACTTGACTGTACTCAAAAATATTTCGAACCTATATTAAAAATACAGGCAGTCTGGCATCAAAGCACAGTGAGTTGCTTGCAAGTCACCGTGGTGATCTCAGGTCGGAGGGACACTTATACCCATTGATCTTAGCTAATTACTCTTGATAGTAGAGTATTACATTGGTCACATTCAATGCAGATATACTCTTACATCTCACCTGGATGCCATACCAATATCTCCACACCACTTGGTTACGAGAACAACCAACGCATATGGCATACAGCGACCTACACTTGATAAGTTATCATCCTTGTTAATAACTTATCATTTGATCGTGAATAATTTAAGAACCATCCGATAAATCCTCCTTTATCGATTGATTGTGGTTGTAAGGACTTCATTATAATTTAGGAGTTTATTTAAGGAAGATAGAACTTTTATGATGAACTTGCCAAATAACTATTATTATTAGATAATTCATATACTAATTTCAATCATCTACCACTTAGATGATTGACTTTAGGACCATTTCCCAACAGCCTCTGCCTGTGCCCTTTAAATAAAGCTTGGAATCATGAGAAAACTGGCCCAATCTGTGACAAAACAGACTCCAATTGAAAGCCAAATTCAAACTCTTTCTTTGCCATTGGATTTGCATCGCACGGATCAAAATAGTGCCTGAAACCAGCCCAAAACCATTCAGAGAAAGCCATCAGTCATTGGATCATCATCGGGACAAATAGGAACCATCCGATCGCACCATCGATCCACAAAATCCATCATAAACAGTGAGAAACTCCATGGGAGATGCCGTCGGTCCACCATGGACCACACGAAATGCTAGGGAAGCGGGCGCTCGATCCACGCACCCTTCCATGGATCGCGAGAGCATGGTAAGCCATCGTACGCCATGCCCGCATGTTTGCTGGGCTGGCCCGCATGCATGGGTCTAGGTCGGGCCTGGTGCGCTACTGCTGGGCTTTTCCACATGGGCTTAAAACCCATCACCTCAGACTTGTGGAGCTGTAGTACAAACCCTTGGGGGATATTTCCATTCTATTCCCCTCTTCATCAACACGACATGACAAGGCTGCTAACTTCTTTCTCTAGAAGCTCAAAGCTTGGTGTTAGTGAAAATGCCTTCGAAAGCTAAAGCAAGATCCAAAATATTTTTCCAGTAGTTCACCACTAAAATAGCTTACAATTAAACAACTTTTCAAAAAAGGGACAACGAGACAAGGTCGGATGAGAGAACAGGTGGAGCTAGTATTTTCTTTATTTTGTTTTTTCTCCCATCAAGATTGAAATGGTCCAACTCTGCGATGCATGTGCATAGGTGGCTGGCCCTCACTATCAGGTTGTCGTGAGGTGCCAGGTCCTAAGATGACCCCAATTCCTAAACCTCTGAGTATGATGCAACCCTGAGCTACTACTTCGAGTCCAAGAGATAGCCCCATTCTTGTTCCTTTTTTTTTACACTCTATTTTTTTAAAAAAAAATTCTAAGCTTTCTTCAATTGGATCAAAATCTCCATATGATCGTATGTTTGGAGGATCCTTCACAAGTACGGAATACGAATCCCCCATCCAAAATCGCAATCATTGGTGATGATGTCAATACTGCAATAAGAAAGAAAAAGAGAGATGTACAAAAGACACAATCAAATATGTGGATCAGTCCAAGACTTACCTCCATGGGACATACAAGCTTTACTATGAAAGAAAAAACAAATACAAGAGGAGATCACATCCTCTCAACTCTCACACATCAATCTCTCTCTCTCAACAAGAAGTACAAAAGAAATCTTTATAATTCTCTCAAAACCCCATAAGGAGGCTCTCTAGCCGCCACCTACTATTGCCTACTCTTCTCAGCCCGTCTGCCCCTTTTAAAGGGCCCAAAATGAGTCCAGATCAAATCCAGACTCTTCTTAGATCTTAAAAACCCCCATCTCAACCATCAGATCACGTCGATAAGCAATTGTGACCATCCGATCATGCAAATTCACATGTGGATCATGCATAGACCGCATGTGGACCACGTGAGGCACACAGTGGACCGCACCTCACCCTCTCTCTTGCACCATGCGGTGGTCCGTGCATCCCATACATGCTGGGCCGTGCGCACCTGTAGGCCATGCACACTACAGGCCGCAGGTGCCAGTGGGACTAGGTGCCAACAGGTAGGGATGCAAATGGGTCGAATCAGATCAGATCAAGAGTAACCCCGAACGGATTTGATTTCTTGATCGGATCCAAATATTGGACCCAAACCCAACCCGACAGAAGATCAGATCAGATTGGGTTGGGTCCATGATCAATTTTTTTGATCCAATGGATCATTCAGGTTGGGTCGAGTCCATATATAATCCAATCTTGATCCATGAAATACAGATCCAGTTCGGATCTGAATCTGGACCGATTTGGATCAGAGTTATAAATAACAAAATCAATAAGTAGAAGATCTATAAACAAATCTTATTTGCACTACTAATTTTTATCTTGATATATGAGATTATTAGAGCTCCTATGTTCCATACTCTTCACTCAAGAATCTAAAAAGTCTAATCATATTTTTTTCACCATTGCTTCTGACTTGATTAATCCAAATTCAAAATATTTTAACAAAACTTTAAAAAATAAGGATCTAAAAATCAATAAAATATCTTTTCAAGAACAACAAATATTAAAGTAGACTCGATCAAAACTAACATTCATATAACATAGAAACAAAAAAAGACAAAGGATGGGTTCGGATCGGATCGGGTTAGGTCAGGTCGCATCAGGTCATTTATCTCAAGACCCAAATCAATCCAAAAGTTTCCAAGGATCGGATCTGGTTCGATCAAAATTTAGTAAATTTAGACCCAATCTGAAAAAAAAGAATGGATCCAATTTTAGAATCCAATCTGAATCCATGGGTCCTTCAAAATGGTTCAGATTGGGTCTATGCGGGTCGAATCGAGTTGGGTCGTAGGTCAACCCGATCCATTTATAGCCTTACCCATAGGCTGTGTTGGATGAATGTCCTAGAAACCAATATGGCTGACACATTGTAACAACACTAGGACATAATTTTGTACTTAAAATATTGATTTGATCAATAAAAGGGCAAGTTTATTTTTATTCAAGTGTGATGTGTCCTTGAATTATCTATAGAATTAATACTTATGATATATATTCTCAAGATATTAAGAATCAAAGGCATGTATAATTAATTTTTAAATTACTTTCGATCATAGTATCATCACGAGGACAATGATCGATCCAGATAGACTGGCTCACAGATCGCTTCCTTCAGGATAGATGAATCTCTGGTCTACAGTGTAGAGATACTGAGTGACAAGTATGGATAGTTGTTAGAGAATAACTACTACTGAGTGTGATCATATGAGAGATCATATAGATTTTTACTCAATCATCGATGATCATCTCGATACTGTAGTTGTGTGAATGATCCATTAATTATTGATGAACGTAAGTGATTTCATGCATGTATTTCAAAAATTTTTTGAATAAATTACAGTGAAAAGTAAATAAATTAATCATATTAATTTAACATGCATATGACCAGATCATTAAATCAACCTACTTTAGGATCTATGACATGATATGTTGCATATAAAATCTGAAATAATCACATGATAAAATCTGCATGCATGGATATAAGCAGTAGATCACATCTATTTTTAATCTGAGTTCAGAACTCGATATCTGAGCACAGGTCGATGATCACCACTGCTAAGAGACATCATAAAAATGATCCTTGCTAGTTGCTTGCAACCGCACATGCATCCGTCCTCTATGAAAAGTCTACTTGAAGTCCCAATCTGATCGATCTTCTCGGGAGTGCTAGCTTGTGCGAAGACCTTCTTCTTGATTGATCTGGATCTCTTTTTCAAATCTCTGAAATCTTTTTAGAGGTTAAAGATGGACTTTTGGAGAAGATGAAGAGGTAAAAGAAAGATAAAGAAGAAACTATTTTCTCTCTTATTTTTCTCTCTTCCCAAATCCTGAGGTAGAAACCCTAGAAGACTAGGTTCTGCGTACACCCCAAGAGAGAGGACTCTCCTTCTCTTTTTCATGCTAAGAACCACACTCCCAAGCCCCTCAACATGGAGAACTCCTTCTCTGATCTCTTACATGTACAAAAGTAAGAAATAGACCCCTTTTTATTGGTGCGTAATAGGGTAGGGTGAAGAGTCCTAAGGATCTTGGACTCTACCATAAGATGTCATACCTTCTCCCAATTCCATACCAAAACATGCCCAAAAAAATATGGGATGTCCCTTTCTATATTTTTTCATGGTAAATCAGTTCTCCATCTAATTTTTTATAAAAAATCTCCTCAAAATATCACACACATAAGGAGAAAAAGATAAGTTGGTGGCAAGGTCTTAGAGATAATGTCAAACATTATCTATATGGTATCCTATTTCAAATCAAATTTGAATATACCATTTAAAATCTGATCCTATCCAAATTTGGATTTGAGATAGAGAAGAGAAAGAACTCTTTGATGTAAAAAAAATCTCATGCAAAAGCTATTTCAGCACGGAGAAAGATGGCATCAAATTGGGAGGCGCATGGAGAGGAAGAGTCCAATCCTATATGGACTCTAGGTTTCCTTATTTGAATCCAAACCAAATCACATCTGATTTAGTCCAAATAAAATAAATGAAACCTAACTAATTAGATTCATAATTTTATAATCAAATCTCAATCAAATTAAAAATTGATTGAACCAAAATTCTGATCAAATCAGGGATAATTCTCCCTTAGCGATTAGGTCATCTTATAACCTAATCGGGTCAAACCTAATTGAATCTAATTCAATTAGATTTTATTTAATCCTCTTTGCTCAATCAAATTAAACTAATCAGTAATCTAATTATTAATTAATTTTTTATTAATTTACTAATACTTAGTGAATAAATTTATTGTAACTTTTGCACAAGGTTAATCATCAATCGAATTGATGATTAAGCCCTTGAATGATTCTCCATCATTGATCAACCACATGATCAATCAAATTTTTTTTTTGAGTATGATCCATGTGGAAAAATTCAATACAGGGGTAAAATGATAATTTTAAAACTTTTTCAAAATTATGATTTTACAGTGAAAAAATATTAATTAATCTAATTAATTAACATGAATTTATCCTACACTAGGATCTAAATATGATATATAGCATGCATTCATTTAAATTTAAAATTTAAATTTGAACAGTAAACACTTTACTGTAATGTGTCCAAAACACAATACCTTTGTGTGGGTAGTAGATCGCCATAATCTGATCACCCTTGGGAGAGTCTGATCATCGCGATGTAGCCACACAGTGTGTCTGACCTCTGCAGATCGTCCACATGAAGTTTCTGATCTGATCGACTCCTCACGAGTGCTAGCTCGTTGTAGAGCCCTTTTGATGGCCGATGCTGATCAAACTCCTTTGATCGATGTCTGTTGATTCTTCAGATGCTCTGGATCATCAACAGATGTGCTTGAGAGGATGTTGAAGATCTTCCTGAGATTTTGTGGGCTCACGACACTCGTAGCTCACTTTCTCACTTCCCGAACCCCAGGCTAAAACTCTAGGGAACTCACCGAAAACCTTGCACCCACTTTTCTTTCTTTTCTTTCTTTTTCTCTTGGAAGGATATGGACTTCCTTCTCACGCACAAGACTTCTCACGCCTCAGAATTTTTCTCCAAAAAATTTTTTTCTTTTTTTTACACGCCCCACTCTTCTCCTCCTTTTATAACAATGTCAAACGTCTTATCCAAAAGAAAAGATAAAGATGAGTAATTGCACATTTGAATTCAAATCAAATTTTGAATTCAAATGGATACCAACTCATCCCTTATCCACTAAAGGCGTGAGGTGTGGCTTAAATTGTACATGAAGTGATTTCATGAGAAACTTTTTCTCATTTAATAAATGGGGCGTAAAAAAAGGGATAAGGTGCAAAGATTGATTGCCCATTCAAATTCAAACTTTATTTTGAATTTGAATGGCCAACCAATCATCCTTATCCATTCATATGGCACATTAAAGTGGGGCGTGGAGAGGGCTTGACGTGAGAAAAAAATTCATGAGAAGTTCCTTCTCATGAATTCAAATGGGTGCAATGGAAGTGAGGTGGCGCATGGAGATTGGGTCAAGGTGGTTTAATTATTTAAACCAACCTAATTGAACCAAATAAGTTAGGTCCAATTAGACTAATTTAAACCCAACTTAATTAGGCTTAATTAAGCTCAATAAAATTCTAATCAAATCAGGAATTGACTAAGCCCAACCCTTGATCAAATCAGGGACCAAACCATCTCGACGATTAGGTCAACTCTTAACCTAATCGGGTCAAACCCAATTGAATCCAATTCAATTGGACTTGATCCAAAAATAATTACTCAATCAAATTGAGTTAATTAATGATCAAATCACTAATTAAATCTCTCATAAATACTGAGTCCAAATCCGATGGGTAATCGGGCATCAGAATTCATCGATATGTAACCCTGATCGAAAAGTCCCAACCAATGGGACTCTTGACCCCGGTACCCATAATGTGTGGAACTCATGATCAGAGAATCCTGATTCTCGATCACTGAGTCCCAAACATATAGGATTCTACATCAGCCATCAGATCAGATAGGAACCTCTAATGTGTGTGACCCCGCAGGTTCGAATCTAAGTCGGTAGCACGGGAACCAATTCCTGTACTAATCAAAGTGACCATCTAGCAATGGTACCTGACATTTGGATAGGTCGAAGAGTCACAATCATAACACTCAGAACCTACATGAATATGGTTACTGTATAATCCATCCTTTTGACCCTTGTGTTTAGGATGACTAAGGATTAAACTGTCAACCCTGATCAGATCATCCGAATCGTGCTCAACTCAAACAGTCCTGTGACTCCTCACAAGGACTACCCTGGCCAAGGTTTTGCTAAATTGAAACACGACTGTACATAGCTCCTAAACTGGAGTGGTCAATCCCATCTTGACATACGCACCGACAAGTCAAGTACTTGACTACACCCAGCAGCCTTCCGTCATTGAATTAGAAATTCAGGTAGTCCAATGCCTAAGTGCAGTGAGTTACTTGCAAGTCACTATGGCGGTCTCAGATTGGAGAGATATTTATACCCATATTCCATCGGAGTAAATCTTGACAGCAAAAATAGCTCCAGAGTCGGTCATGTTCAGTGCTGATGTACCCTTACATCTCATCTGTATGCCATACCAGTGTCTCCACACTCATTGGTTAAGAGGACAACTAACCTATATGGCACACAATGACCTATGCTTGATAAATGTTGTTGTCCTTGGTAACAACGTATCATTTGGTCGCGAACAGATTTAAGGACTAAACGACAAATCCTCCTTTGTCGAGTCTAAATAGTCCTAAGGACTTCATCACAACATAGGAGTTCATTAGAAGATGAAATATTTTGTGATGAAAAATATCAAAATAATTTTTATTAATTCATAATTCATGTACAAATGAGTACAACCGTCAACAGGCTGACGATTGACTTTGGGACACTATTCTCAATAATCTCCCACTTGGCCTAAAGCCAATTGGTGCAGTATCTAATACCCATCTTTGACTTGTAGTTGTCAAACTCGTTCACCGCAATGGCTTTAGTGAATGGGTCAGCCAGATTCTCTTTTCCATCGATCTTCTGAAGATCGACATCACCTCGATCCATAATTTTTCGGATGAGATGGTAGCGGTGTAGAATATGCTTCGTCCGCTGGTGTGCCTTTGGTTCCTTCGCCTGAGCAATGGCTCCAGAGTTGTCACAGTAGAGCAGAACTAGACCAACAAGAGAGGGTTCTACTCCTAGCTCGATGATGAATTTCCTCAGCCACACCGCTTCTTTGGCAGCATCTGATGCGGCGACATACTCCGTCTCACAAACTGAAGCAGCCACTGTGTGCTGCTTGGAACTTTTCCAGCAAATAGCCCCATCATTAAGGATAAAAATAAATCCCGACACACTTTTGCTGTCATCGTGATCAGACTGGAAACTAGAGTCTGTAAACCCTATAAGTCTCAAATCCGATTCATCATAAACAAGCCACTGGTCTTTAGTATTTCTCAGATACTTTAGGATGGTTTTAACAATCTTCCAGTGATTCTCCCCTGGATCAGATTGGTATCTACTCACTACCCCTAGTGAGTATGCCACATCTAGTCATGTACATGTCATGGTGTACATGATAGATCCCACTGTCGAAGCATATGGAATCCTACCCATACGCTCTCTCTCTTGAGGTGTTGTCGGACAATCCCTCTTCGAGAGAGAAATTCCATGGCCTATCGGAAGATAGCCTTTCTTAGAATTCTCCATGCTGAACCTCTTCAGCATAGTATCAATGTACGTGGACTGAGATAAACCAAGTAATCTTTTAGATCTATCCCTATAGATCCTCATCCATAGGATGTAGGAAGCTTCTCCCAGATCCTTCATGGAGAATTGTGACGACAGCCAAATCTTTATTCCCTGTAATGTAGGGACATCATTCCCGATTAAGAGAATGTCATCCACATACAATACAAGAAATACTACTACTGGACCATTAGCCCACTTATAAATGCAGAGCTCTTCTCCGTTCTTAACAAAGCCATACGTCTTGATCATCTTATCAAAACATATGTTTCAACTCCGTGATGCCTGCTTAAGTCCATATATGGACCTCTGTAGCCTGCATACCTTAGACTCATCTGTGGATGTGAATCTTTTAGGTTGTATCATATACACCTCTTCATCCAGCTCTCCATTTAGAAAAACTGTCTTCACATCCATCTGTCAGATTTCATAGTCCAGATGGGCAGCTATCGCAAGCATAATCTGAATGGATTTGAGCATTGCCACAGGAGAAAACATCTCATCATAGTCTATACCATAACGTTGACGATATCTCTTGGCAACCAGATAGGCTTTATAGGTTTCCACCTTTCCGTCTGTGCCTCTCTTCCTTTTGAAGACCCACTTACACCTTATGGGTTTTACTCCTTCGGATGGGTCAACCAATATCCACACATCGTTGACCTTCATGGATTCCATTTCGGATTTCATGGCCTCCAGCCATTTCTCAGAGTCGGATCTCTGCATTGCATCCATGTAGGTGATCAGATCCTCATCATTTTCATTAAGTTTGATAGGATCATCATCCCAGACCAAGAAACCATAGTATCTGTCCGGTTGACGGGGTACTCTATCAAATCACCTTAAGGGTGCTTGAACAATGGGCTCCGAATTTGATCTAATCAAATCTGACTTAGGTTCAGCAACTTGTGTCAGTTTTTCCACCTGTCGAACTTCGTCAAGTTTGACCTTAGAGGCAACAGTCCCTTCACCAAGAAACTCCTTTTCCAAAAAGATTGCCTTAAGGCTGACAAACACTTTTTGCTCATCAGCTAGGTAGAAGTAATATCCTTTGGTCTCTTTTGGGTACCCTATAAAATTACACTTGTCAGACCTAGGTCCAAGCTTGTCCATAATTAAATGTTTAACATAAGCCGGACACCCCCAAACCCTAAGATGCGAGAGTACTGGCTTACGTCCTATCCATATCTTATATGGTGTTTTGGTTACAGATTTACTCAGAACTCTATTTAGAAGGTAACAAGCCGATTCGAGTGCTTATCCCCAGAGGGAGATTGGCAGACCAGCAAACCCCATCATGAATCGAACCATATCCAACAAGGTCTGATTCCTCCTTTCAGACACACCATTATGCTGTGGTGTTCTAGGAGGTGTCCACTGAGAGAGAATCTCATTCTTCCCAAAATATGTCAGAAAATTATTGGAAAGGTATTCACCTCCTCAATCAGAATGAAGAGTTTTAATACACTTTTTAGTTTATTTTTCTATCTCATTTCGGAATAGTTTGAACATTTCAAACGACTCCGACTTGTGCTTCATTAAATAGATATACCCATACCTCGATAGGTCGTCTGTGAAGGTTATGAAGTAGAAATATCCACCTCTTTCACTTGAGCTCATGGGTCCATATACATCAGAATGTACCAGAGCCAAGAGTTCACTGGCTCGCTCACCTTTTTCAGTAAAAGGTGATTTGGTCATTTTACCAAGAAGACCGGACTCACAGGTTGGAAGTGATTCACAATCACCTACTTCAAGAATTTCTTCTTGAGCCAATCTGTTTATCCTGTTCTTATTGATATGACCTAGCCTACAGTGCCAAAGGTAGACTTCTGACACATTATCTATTCTAGGGTATTTACCGAAGGTTTGAACCATATTTACAGGTTGTGATAGAAAGTAAATTCCATTATTAAGTTGTCCAACAAATATTGTAACACCATTCAAAATGATATTGCAAACATTTTTTTTATTAAAAATTGATAACCGTTCATGGCCAAAAGACCTACAGAAATAATATTTAATAAAAAGCTTGGACAATAGTGACATTCACTCAGAATTACGTTTCGAGAATTGATTACAAGGTTCATGATTCCTAATGCTAGAACTGGAACTTTGCTTCCATCTCCAACGTTCAGGAATCTCTCACCTTCATCAAATCTCCTACTAACTTGCAGACCCTGCATCGAATTGCAAATATGATAAGGACTTTCGGTATCCAATACCCAGGCAGTAGTATCACAAATGAAAAAGTTACAAGGTGTTATCATATAAGTACCTTGCTTCTTCTTCGGCCTGTTCGGATCCAGGGAGGTAATGTATAGAGGACAGTTCCTCTTTCAGTGCCCCTGCTTCTTGCAAAAGTAGCACTCCGCCAGGCTCTGGTCGGGCTTGCACTTCTTGGTATGACCCTGTGCAGACGTCCCAGCATGCAGCTGCACCTTCTTATTCTTCTTCTTCTTGTTCTTCTTCTTCCCTTTCTTAAAGGGTCGACGACCAGAAGAAGATCCTCCCACAACATTCACCGACTCCTTATGGAGCTGGTGATCCTTCTCAAAGTTTTGCAGCAACCCCAACAAGCCGTGGTAGTTCACTGCAGGCTTAGTCATCCGAAAATGAGTAAGGAAGGGGAGGAAGGACTTGGGCAATGAATTAAGGATCGCATCCATACCGAGCTGCTCATGCAGGGGAAAGCCCAGTTTACTAAGGCGCTCAGTCATTTCGATCATGTACAGTACATGATCAGTGACTGAGGCTCCATCCCTCATCCGAGCATTGAAAATGGCACAACTAGTTTTGTGCCTTTCAACGTCGTCAAGCGTCCAAAAAAAGTCATTCAATATTTGAAGCATCTCTTGTGGCTGGACGTTCTCGAACCTACGGCTGAACTCATCATTCATTGCTGCCAGCGTAATGCACCGAACGGTGGTGCGATCATTGAGCCACTTCTGATAAGTGTCTCAGACCGTCTCTCCAACGTTCGGGGCTGGTTCCTTAGGTGTCGGATCCGTTACTACAAAAAGGATCTGCTCATGCTCAATGATGATTTTTAATTTTTGATACCAGCTATCGAAATTAGGTCCCATGAGTTTGTCATTATCTAATAATGACCGGAGCGACAGGGTAGTGGCCATAGCTGCATAAAGAAAAATCAGACCTCTATTAGTACATAAATTATAAATACTAAAGACTTGAACTTTAGTCTAAAGTTTCTCCCAGTATTTTTACAAACTGGTAGCCTCAACCTCCAATTTAAGAAATTACTTTAATTCCTTAGTGGGTACTAGAATCCACACAGACTACACACGAGCCCAACTTTGGTTGGTCAACCCATGTGCATCTATGGGTAGGTTCATAACCAGTTGTTTCTCTAAACAACTTCTAGTAATTGATTTTGCCCCAGAACCTAATCAGTAGGCTTTGGCCTCCACTGAAAAGATCTGGTTAGGTCCAACCATTAACATGATTTGATTTGGTGAATCGAACCAATAAATAATCAGGCCCGACTTTGACCGGCCAACCTGACCACCATCAGAAAGACTCAAACCAAATTATCATATTATGAATGATAATTCGATTAGTCAATAAGCACCAGGCCTTTGGGCCTCCGATGATTATTAAACTAATGGACTCATTATCACTCACTTAATGGGAGGCTATGACTTAGTTATCAATATAACTTAATCATTTTTAGAGATCTAATAATTTTTGAGGATTTTATTAAAGGATAGATGAGAAGAAAATATCCAGCCAATTTCAATCCTCCCATTGACTTCACCAAGTCAGATTAAAAAAGGATTTAATTAAAGCTGGCATTAGGAGCATCTAAATCAGTCAAACTGATTTACCTAATGACATGGGTGAGCCCTAATCACCAAGTGATCTAATCAAAATCTAATTCACCAGGTTAGCCAGGTAAGTGAGATCAGTGGTGGGGATAAGCCATTAACTCGTTAGAGATCGAATCACTGCGAGTAGCTCCCGCTTAAAAATCACTGGTCAAACTGTCAAACTTACCTTAGACACCAACCGGTTCATTAGTTTTAATTTGATCTACTTAGTAAATAGGGTTCCACCGCGTAGCCATGAATTAAGTCCATCTTGGTCTAGTTAAAGACATGGACCCATTCAACTACAACTATTGAAGTTGAGTCTAGAGTATCCTTGACCTAACCTAATTCAACTTTTGATTAGATTTGATTAATTACTCTAATTTAGTCTATTTCTTTAAGCTAACATTAGGTCTAACCCAATTATGGACCTAATCCATCTAACCCATTGACCCATAAGTTTATGCAATTGTCTTAGGTCTTAATTCACAATTCTAGACCTACTAGACAATACTTAATTCTTTTAATTAAGTATTTGGGATGATGGGTCAGGATTTGGTATTTCGAAAATAATTTTTAAATTTAAAAGGTTTTATTTTCTGTTCACCAAATATGTTGACTCATTTCACAAATAGATCAGCACATTTCATAAATAGCAATCCTATTGCTAATTACATAACAGAAAATAACTCAATCAAAATAAATCATGAATATTTCTTTAAATCTAATCTAACACATTCATGATAAATTTCACAATTGAACCTTTACAATTAATTCCTTTCACTGCTTCATCTGCATGGGATATAATTGCAGCGGCATCCCTACCGCCATAGGAGACCCCATCGAATGGGAGGAAAGGGCCTTTAAACCCTGCTTTTCTCCTATGACCGGACGGTCATGGCAACCAACCCAATTCGATTACTTACTACTTGGATCAAGTATATCTAAATATACCAATTTCAAATTTTAAATTTTAAATTTTAAATTTTGAATTTCAAATTTCAAACAAATTTCAAATTTCAAAATTTTGAATTTTAAATTTTGAATTTCAAATTTCAAATTTTAAATTTTGAATTTCAAATTTGAAATTTCAACCAAATTTCAAATTTCAAATTTTGAATTTTGAATTTCAAAATTTTGAATTTTGAATTTTGAATTTCAAATTTCAAAATTTAAATTTCAAATTTTGAATTTCAAATTTTTAAATTTTGAATTTCGAACAACTTTCAAAATTCAAATTTTAAATTTTGAATTTTAAATTTTAAATTTTAAATTTTAAATTTAAACTTTTAGATTATAACTTAATCTATGTATGCAAATATATATATCATATCTAAGAACTAGCTCTGATACCATTTGTGAGAAAATTCAGTGCAGGGGTAAAATGATAATTTTAAAACTTTTTCAAAATTATGATTTTACAGTAAAAAAATATTAATTAATCTAATTAATTAACATGAATTTACCCTACACTAGGATCTAAATATGATATATAGCATGCATTCATTTAAATTTGAAATTCAAATTTGAACAGTAAACACTTTACTGTAATGTGTTCAGAATACAATACCTTTATGCGGGTAGTAGATCGCCGCAATTTGATCATCGTTGGGAGAGTTTGATCATCGCGATGCAGCCACACAGTGTCTGGCCTCTGCGGATCATCCACATGAAGTTTTCGATCTGATCGACTCCTCACGAGTGCTAGCTCGTTGTAGAGCCCTTTTGACGGCCATTGCTGATCGAACTCCTTCGATCGATGTCTGTTGATTCTTTGGATGCTCCAAATCATCAACAGACATGCTTGAGAGGATGTTGAGGATCTCCATGAGATTTTGTGGGCTCACGACACTCGTAGCTCACTTTCTCACTTCCCAAACCCCAGGCTAAAACTCTAGAGAACTCACCGGAAACCTTGCACCCACTTTTCTTTCTTTTCTTTCTTTTTCTTTTGGAAGGATATGGACTTTCTTCTCACGCACAACACTTCTCACGCCCCAGAATTTTTCTTCAAAAAATCTTCTTCTTTTTTGTACACGCCCCACTCTTCTCATCCTTTTATAACAATGTCAAACGTCTTATCTAAAAGAAAAGATAAAGATGAGTAATTGCACATTTGAATTCAAATCAAATTTTGAATTCAAATGGATACCAACTCATCCCTTATCCACTAAAGGTGTGAGGCATGGCTTAAATTATGCATGGAGTGATTTCATGAGAAACCTTTTCTCATGTAATAAATGGGGCGTAAAAAAGAGATAAGGTGCAAAGATTGATTGCCCATTCAAATTCAAACTTTATTTTGAATTTGAATGGCCAACCAATCATCCTTATCCATTCATATGGCACATTAAAGTGGGGCGTGGAGAGGGCTTGGCATGAGAAAAAAATTCATGAGAAGTTCCTTCTCATGAATTCAAATGGGTGCAATGAAAGTGAGGTGGCGCATGGAGATTTGGTCAAGGTGGTTTAATTATTTAAACCAACCTAATTGAACCAAATAAGTTAGGTCCAATTAGACTAATTTAAACCCAACTTAATTAGGCTCAATAAAATCCTAATCAAATCAAGAATTGACTAAGCCTAACCCTTGATCAAATCAGGGACCAAACCATCTCGATGATTAGGTCAACTCTTAACCTAATCGGATCAAACCCAACTGAATCCAATTCAATTGGACTTGATTCAAAAATAATTACTCAATCAAATTGAGTTAATTAGTTATCAAATCACTAATTAAATCTCTCATAAATACTGAGTCCAAATCCGATGGGTAATCGGGCATCAGAATTCATCGATATATAATCCTGATCGAAAAGTCCCAACCAGTGGGACTCTTGACCCCGATACCCATAATGTGTGGAACTCGTGATCAGAGAATCCTGATTCTCGATCATTAAGTCCCAAACATGTAGAATTCTATATCAGCCATCAGATCAGATAGGAACCTCTACTGTGTGTGACCCCGCAGGTTTGAACTTAAGCCGGTAGCACAGGAACCAATTTCTGTACTAATCGAAGTGGCCATCTAGCAATGGTACCCGACGTTCGGATAGGTCAAAGAGTCACAATCGCAACACTCAGAACCTACATGAATATGGTTACTGTATAATTCATCCTTTTGACCCCTGTGTTTAGGATGACTAAGGGTTAAACTGTCAACCCTGATCAGATCATCCGAATCGTGCTCAACTCAAACAGTCCTGTGACTCCTCACAAGGACTACCCTGGCCAAGATTTTGCTAAATTGAAATACGACTGTACACAGCTCCTAAACTGGAGTGGTCAATCCCATCTTGACACACGCACCGATAAGTCAAGTACTTGACTACACCCAGCAGCCTTCCGTCACTGAATTAGAAATTCAGGTAGTCCAGTGCCTAAGTGCAGTGAGTTGCTTGCAAATCACCGTAGCGGTCTCAGGTTGGAGAGATATTTATACCCATATTCCATTGGAGCAAATCTTGACAGTAGAAATAGCTCCGGAGTCAGTCATGTTCAGTACAGATATATCCTTACATCTCACCTGTATGCCATACCAGTGTCTCCACACTCATTGGTTAAGAGGACAACCAACCTATATGGCACACAACGACCTATGCTTGATAAACATTGTCGTCCTTGGTAACAACGTATCATTTGGTCGCGAACAGATTTAAGGACTAAACAACAAATCCTCTTTTTTCGAGTCTAAATAGTCCTAAGGACTTCACCACAACATATGAGTTCATTAGAAGATGAAATATTTTGTGATGAAAAATATCAAAATAATTTTTATGAATTCATAATTCATGTACAAATGAGCACAACCGTCAACAGACTGACAATTGGCTTTGGGACACTATTTCCAACAACTCCATAGGTTCGAACTTAAGTTGGTAGTACAAAAATAAATTTTTGAACCAATCGATGTAACCATCTAGCAATGGTGACCCGATATCCAGATAGGTCGAATGAAGGCGAAGCAACATTGAAGAACCTATTGACGTATGGTTACCGTATAATTTATCCCTTTGATCCTAATACTCGAGGATGACCTAGGATTTAACTGTCAATCCTAGATAAGTCATCCACATTATATTTTAATTTTTTAAATCTATCACATGGATTATCTGAATCCAATTTTGCTAAATTGAAATACATTGATGCATATTTTCTACTAATTTGGAGGGGTCAATCCCATCTTGACTCATACACCGACTTGATAAGTACTTGACTACACCCAGAGACCTTCCGTCACTAAATTAGAAACTCAAATAGTCTGACATCAAAGTACAGTGAGTTGCTTGCAAGTCACTGTGGTGATCTCAGGTCGGAAGGACACTTATATCCATACCCTTCGTGAGTTATCTTTAATAGTAGAGTGCTCCGTAGTTGGTCACGTTCAGTGATGATGTACTCCTATATCTCACCTGCATGCCATACCAGTGTCTCCATACTATTTGGTTATAAGGACAACCAATATATATGGCACACAACGACCTACACTTGATATCGCTATCGTCCTAATAATAGCATATTATTTGGTCACGAACTAATTTAAGGACTAAGTGATAAATCCTCCTTTATCGATCAAAGTAGTCCAAGGACTTCATCATAATATAAGAGTTCGTTAGAAGATGTAATCTTGTAATGAAAAAGATCAGATAACTTTTATTATTTATCAATTCATATATATTTATAATTAGCACAATCGTCAAATGATTAGCTTTAGGATACATTTTCTAACAACTCCCACTTGGACTAAAGCCAATCAGTATAGTATCATATACCCATCTTCAATTTATCATCTCAAAACTCTTATATACCAAGGCTTTAGTAAATGGGTTGGTCAAGTTCTCCTTTCCGTCTATCTTTCAAAGATTGACGTCACCTTAACAGATTTTCTGAATAAGGTGGTAGTGATGCAAATGCTTGGTAAGCTAATGGGACTTCGGCTCCTTAGCATGAGCTATAGCTCTGGTGCTATACAATACAGTAGGACCATCATCAAAGGGTGCAACTCCTAGCTTGTCAGTGAATCTGTACAATCATATAGCTTTCTTATAAGCATCAAATGCTGCAATACATTCTGACTCGCAATTTAAATTTGGCTATATTGCTCTGCTTGGAACCTTTCCAGCAGATTGCTCCATTATTTAGGATAAAGATGTATTCTGACACATTCTTGCTATTATGTCCAACTAAAAACTAAAGTTATACTCTACAAGTTTTAAGTCAGATTTTCCATAACCAAATCATCAGTCCTTAGTATTTCTCAAATACCTAAGGATGATCTTCTAGTGATTCTTATCCGGATCTTGTAGGTATCCACTCACTATTCTAGTGAGTATACCATATCCGATCTCATACATAGTGACATGATAGAACAAATTTTATTCATAAACATCCTATGTATGCTGGACTGAGAAAACCCAAGTAGTCTCTTAGATCTATCTCTATTGATCTTTATCCCTAGGACGAGAAATGCTTTTCCAAAGTCTTTTATGGAGCATTATGATAATAGTGAAATCTTTATTCCCTATAATATAAGGAATGCTATTTTCGATTAAGAGAATTTCATTCACATATAAAACAAAAAATACACTTATAGAACTATTAACCCATTTGTATTTGCAGAGTTCTTCTTCGTTCTCAATGAAGCCATGCATTTTGATCATTTATCAAAATATATGTTCCAACTCTAAAATATTTAGCATTATCTCAGAAGAAAATATCTCGTTATAGTCAATACCATAATGTTGATAATATCATTAGGCAACTAGACAGACATTGTAGGTCTCCATCTGCTCGTCTGCACCACTCTGATCCTATTGAAGATCCACTTATACTCTATGAGTTTTACTCTTTCGAGTGGATCAACGAGTGTCCATACACCATTGACCATTATGGACTCATTTCAAACTTTATGGTTCTAAGCTGCTAATCAGAGTCAGACCTCTGCGTGGCATCCATGTAGGTGATCAAATCCTTGTTGTTCTCATCGAGTTCAACAGGATCACGTCTCGAAATTAGAAACTGAAGTATCTATCCAACAGATGCGGTACTCTACCAGATCTCCTTAATGGTACTTCTACAATGGATTTCAAATTTGATCTAATCAAATTCAATTTTATGGGTTCACCAGATTGTGTTAGTTCTTCTACCTGTCAAACTTCATAAGTTTTATATTAAAGGCATCAGTTTCTTCACCAAGATACTCTTTTTTTGAAAAAAATATTGAACAACTCTTATTCTTTAGCAAGGTAGAAGTTAAATCCCCTAGATTCTTTGGGATTACCCTACAAAATAATACACATAGGTTCAGGATCCAAGCTAATCGATCTATAAATGCTTGACATAAAACAAACTCTAAGGTAAGAAAGTATCGGATTACGTCTAGTCCATATCTCATATGGAGTCTTTGCGACTGATTAATTCAAAATCCAGTTCAGAATATAACAAGCAGTCTTAAGAGTATAATCCTAAAAGAAGACTGATAGACCCCATCATGGATTGAATTATGTTTAACAAAGTCAATTCAATAAGAAAGAATCCTATCCTCTTCTAGATATGTCAAAAATTCATCAGAAAGGCATTCTCCTCCTTGGTCCGATCGAAGAGTTTCAATACTCTTTTCAGTTTATTTCTCTATCTTATTAAAGAATTATTTGAACATTTTAAATAATTTAAATTTATGATAAACATATTTATAGATCCAATACATCAGTATGTATCAGATTTAGAAGATCATTGGCTCGTACACATTTTCTAGCAAAAGATGATTCGATCATCTTACTAAAGAGAGAGGATTGACAGGTTGACAATGATTCACAATCATTGACTTCAAGAATTATCTCCTGTTGATCCTATTTTTGTTTATATGATCGAGCCTAAATTTTCAAAGGTAGGCTTCTGTGACATTATCTACTCTAAGGAGTTTATTCTATGACTATTCAAAAATATCATTTCTCAGTTGTCCACATGATTTTAACATCAATCATAATGATATCACATAACTCATTAGAAAATAGTGACAATCACTAAGACGATATTATTAGAATTGAAAATAGGCTCAACGATTCTTAAAATTAGGATTAAAACATAACTTCCATCTCCAACGTTTAGGAACCTCTTGCTATTTTTAAACTTTCTACTAATCTGAAGTCGTTGCAATAATTTGCATAGACTTCTGATATTCAATATTAAGGTAGTAGTATCATAGACAGAGAAACACAAGGTATTACCATATAATTGCCTTGTCCAGCAATCCTTATTGATTTCTCTTTCTTTGCCTGTTCGGATTAAGGGACTCTGTCAGACTAGATTAACCTTAGATTCTTTTGTCAGTTCAGATTCATTAGCCCAAGCACGACTCTTTTGCATCTTCTTTTTCTTTTCTTTCTCAAAGATTATTATCCACTGAAGACACATCTTCAGAGATGCAAAAGAACTCCTCAACATTTAAAAATTTTTTTCTCACTAAGCATCAATGAATTTACAACTAAATTTGTGTTCTTTACTGCTCTCGAAAAATATCACACGGTGATATGATCATTTGGCCACTTCTGATAAGTGCCTTTGATTGCATCATCTGTGTTGGATGTGAGAACATTAGATGCTAGATCTATAAGCATATTTAGGATCCATTCATGCTCTAGAACTATTTCCAACTTTCGATACCATCTATCGAAGTTGGTGTAGGAACCAGATCTAGGGTTTTAGGGTTAGATCTTGAAACTTTTTCAAGATCATACAGCGGAAGACTAAAATAAATCAAAATTTATTTTCTAAGATCAGAAAATTCCTAGATCTAAGATCCTATTACATGATTATTATATAGCATTAAATCAAAAATTAAAATATATATAAATATAGTATGAACTACATGTTGATCATATCAACATGTTTCTATACTAGCTACATCTAATGTATGTATTAAATAATAGATCAGATCTATTACCTTGCAAGTTAGATGCTCTAACCTCGCTGATCCAGGCTTAAGGATGATGTTGCAAGCCGCACACGCGTCCGGCCTCTAGGAGTCGTCCACACGAGCCCACGAATCTCGATCAGAAGTCCTGCTTCAGGAAATCAGCACAGTATGCTAGTACTGCGCTGATCCTTCTTTGATGGTTGATCAGGTGCCTCCTTCTTCTTGATTTGGACTCTTCCAAAGATGGAAAGTAGAAGGAGGAGTTTCAGATCTGAGACGCTCTCAGGAAACTCAAGATGGAAGGAGGAAAGATATGAAAATAAAAACCCAAGAAGAAGACCCTCTTCTTCTTCACGTTTTTCTCTCTAGACACCCAAACTTGCATCTTTTATATCTCCATGACCCAAAGGTATTTCTCTCTGATTTTTGGATGGTAGAAAGGCCTCTAAAATATCTATCTCTCCTTAAAATTTTATGAAGAAACTCATCTTATATAGAGAGATATGATAGAGTCCTTATCTAGGTCAAACACCTAGTCAAGGCTTATCCAAACATGGCAAGTTAAGGGACGCCCAACTCTTGAGCACCTCCTCCATATTTTCATGCATGGATCACCAGAAAAGGGTGTACAATGTAAACCCTAAAAGCCACGAAAATTCCAAAAAAAATTTGGATAAATTCGGTGCAAAATTGAAAGAGTTTTGGATTTCTAAAACTCTATCTCATAGAATTCGAAATCCAAACTTATTCCTTTTAGATTTGATCCAAATCACCTTCCATGTAAGAAAGAAGAGAGGAGACCTTTTGTGAACGTGGGAGAGATCTGGGAGAGGGCTTTTGTCGCACAAAATAAGTGGAGATTGGCGTTGAATAAGAGAGAGGGCGTGGAGAAGGTTTATGTGGCGCAAGGTGGAATCCTAGTCCTACTAGGATTCTGTCTCATAACTTGTTTTAATTTGGTTTTCCAAATCAAATCAAATCAAAATTAGATCAACCTAATTAAAATAGGTCTTAACCTAATTAAGAACCTAATTTAATCAGATTAAATTAGATTTAAATCTGATTTAATTTTCTAATCAAATTAGAAATTAGATTGACCCAAGTCCTAGTTGAACTAGGACTAGTCTTTCCTTGCACTTGGCTTATCCAATAAACCAATTGGACTTGATCCAATCAAGCCCAAACTAAATCTAATTAAATCATATTTAATTAGACTTAATCTCAGCCCATTGGCTTAATCAAATTAAGCCAATTAGCAATCAAATTGCTAATCGATCCTCCTGCAACACTTGCACTGGGTTAAATGTCAATCGTATTGATTATTTAACCCTATAATGATTCTTAATCGTTGATCAACCATCTGATCGGATCATGAACTCTAATGTGTGTGACCTCATAGGTCCGAACCTAAGCCGGTAGCATAGAAACAAATTCCTATACCAATCGAAGTGACCATCTAGCAATGGTACCCAACGTCCGGATAGGTCGAATGTGTAGAACAACATCCTTAGAACCCATGCGGATATAGTTTTCATATAATTCATCCCCTTGACCAAAATGATCATAGGACACCCCAGAGCTCAACTGTCAACTCTGATCAGGTTGTCCACATTGTATTTCAAAATATCAAATCCATCTGATGGATTACCCTGGCCAAGGTTTTGCTAAATTGAAATACAGCGACTCATTCTTCTCCAACTCTTGGAGTGGTCAATCCCATCTCGATCACACTCTGACTTCGCAAGTACTTGACTGTGCCCAGAAGCCTTCCGTCCCTGAATTAGAAATTCAGTTAGTCCGGTACCAAAGCACAGTGAGTTGCTTGCAAGTCACTGAGGTGATCTCAAGTCTAAGGGACACTTATATCTATATCCCATCAGAGACATTCTCGACAGCAGAATGCTCTGGAGTTGGTCACGTTCAATGATGATGTACCATTACATCTCACCTGTATGCCATACCAGTGTCTCCACACTCTTTGGTTAAGAGGACAACCAACCCATATGGCCTACAGTGACCTATGCTCGATAGAAGCTGTCGTCCTTATTAACAGCCTATCATTTGGTCGTGAACAGTTTTAAGGACTAATCGATAAATCCTCTCTTTATCGAACCTAAATAGTCCTAAGGACTTCATCATAACAACGGAGTTCATTAGAAGATGAAAGCTTATGATGAAAATGCCAAATATATTTTATTTATTAACAAATCAATTACAATACTTGGTTGCTCAACCATCAACAGCTTGACGATTGGCTTTTTGGGACACATTTCTCAACAACTCCCACTTGTCCTAAAGCCACTCGGCACAGTATCTAATACCCATCTTCGACTTGTGGTTGTCGAACTCCTTTATTGCCAGGGCTTTAGTGAAGGGGTCGGCTAGGTTCTCCTTTCCGTCGATCTTCTGAAGATCGACATCACCTCGATCCACGATCTCTCGGACCAGGTGGAAGCGGTGCAAGATGTGCTTCATCCGCTGATGTGCTTTGGGTTCCTTCACCTGAGCTACGGCACCAGTGCTGTCGCAGTAGAGCAGGACTGGACCATCGAGAGAGGGTGCTACTCCGAGCTCGTTGATGAATTTCCTCAGCCACACAGCTTCCTTCGCGGCATCTGATGCTGCGATATACTCCGCTTCACAAACAGAGTCTGCCACAGTATGCTGCTTGGAACTCTTCCAGCAGATGGCTCCACCATTCAGAGTAAAGATATAACCCGACACACTCCTGCTGTCATCATGGTCAGATTGAAAGCTAGAGTCTGTGAACCCCACAAGTTTCAAATCTGACTTGCCATAAACCAACCATTGGTCCTTAGTATTTCTCAAATACTTAAGGATGGCTTTAAACACTTTTTAGTGATTCTCTCCAAGATCAGATTGGTATCTACTCACTACTCCTAGTGAGTATGCCACATCTGGTCTTGTACATGTCATGGCGTACATGATAGATCCCACGGCTGAAGCATATGGGACTCTACTCATACGCTCTCTCTCTTCAGGAGTTATCGGACAATCCTTCTTAGAGAGAGAAATTCCATGGCCTATCGGTAGATAGCCCTTCTTGGAATTCTCCATGCTGAACCTCTTCAGCACAGTGTCTATGTACATGGACTGGGATAACCCAAGCATCCTATTAGATCTATCCCTATAGATCTTCATCCCTAGGATGTAGGATGCTTCACCCAAGTCCTTCATGGAGAACTGTGATGACAACCAAACTTTTATTCCCTGTAGTACGGGGATGTCATTCTCGATTAAGAGAATGTCATCCACGTACAAGACAAGGAATACCACAACTGGACCATTTGCCCATTTATAGATGCAGGGCTCTTCTCCATTCTTAATGAAGCCATACGTTTTGATCACCTTATCAAAATGCATGTTCCAACTCCGAGAAGCTTGCTTCAATCCATAAATGGATCTCTGAAGCTTGCACACCTTGGACTCATCTGTGGATGTAAACCCCTCAGGTTGTATCATATACACCTCTTCGGTCAGCTCTCCATTAAGAAAAGCTGTCTTTACATCCATCTGCCAGATCTCATAATCTAGATGGGCAGCTATTGCAAGCATTATCCGAATAGATTTGAGCATTGCCACAGGAGAAAATATCTCATCATAGTCAATACCATAACGTTGACGATACCCCTTGGCAACCAGACGGGCTTTATAGGTCTCCACCTTTCCGTCTGCGCCCCTCTTCCTTTTGAAGACCCATTTACACCCAATGGGTTTAACCCCTTCAGGTGGGTCAACCAATGTCCATACATCGTTGACCTTCATGGACTCCATTTCGGATTTCATGGCTTCAAGCCATTTCTCGAAATCAGGTCTCTGCATAGCATCCATATAGGTGATCGGATCCTCATTATTCTCATCAAGTTCGATGGGATCACCGTCCCGGACCAAGAAACTGTAGTATCTGTCCGGCTGACGCGGTACTCTACCGGATCGCCTTAATGGTACAGGTATATTGGGCTCCGAATCTGATCTAATCATATCCGACTCAGGTTCAGCTATTGGTGTCGGTCCTTCTACCTGTTGAACTTCATCAAGTTCAACCTTAGAGGCAACGGTTCCTTCACCAAGGAACTCCTTTTCTAAAAAGATTGCCTTAAGGCTGACGAACACCTTTTGTTCATCAGCATGGTAGAAAAAATATCCTTTTGTCTCTTTGGGGTACCCTATGAATGAGCATTTGTCAGATCTAGGTCCAAGTTTGTCTGTGACTAATCGTTTGACATAGGCCGGGCACCCCCAGACCCTAAGGTGTGAAAGTGCTGGCTTACGTCCCATCCATATCTCATATGGAGTCTTAATTACAGACTTACTTGAAATTTTATTTAACAGATAACAGGCCGATTCGAGTGCATATCCCCAGAAAGATATCAGCAAGCTAGCAAAAACCCATCATGGATCGGACCATGTCTAACAAAGTCCGATTCCTCCTTTCAAACACACCATTATGCTGTGGTGTTCCTGGAGGAGTCCATTGAGAGAGAATCCCATTTTCTTCTAGATATGTGAGAGACTCACTAGAAAGGTATTCTCCTCCTCGATCAGATCGAAGAGTTTTAATACTCTTCCCAGTTTATTTTTCTACTTCACTTCAGAATCGTTTGAACATTTCAAATGAATCCGACTTATGTTTCATCAGATAGACATATCCATATCGGGATAGATCATCCGTGAAAGTTATGAAGTAGAAATATCTACCTCTAGCACTGGTGCTCATGGGCCCACATACATCAGTATGTACTAGGCTCAAGAGCTCAGTAGCTCTCTCACCTTTTTCAGTAAAAGGTGACTTGGTCATTTTACCAAGAAGACAGGACTCACAGGTTGGAAGTGATTCACAATCACTAACTTCGAGGATTCCCTCTTGAGTCAACCTGTTTATTCTGTTCTTGTTTATATGACCTAGCCTACAGTGCCATAAGTAGATATCTGACATACTATCTAATCTAGGGTGCTTGCCAGTAGAATAGACTCTTATCAGGTTTGACCTTTTTGGTCTGGCTCTGCACAGATGTCCCAGCCTGAACTTGCACCTTCTTGACTTTCTTCTTCTTGTTCTTCTTTCCTTTCTCAAAGGGTCGAGAACCAGAAGATGAACCTCCCACTGAGTTCACTGAGTTCACCGACTCCTTGAGGAGTTGGTGATCCTTCTCAAAGTTCTGAAGCAACCCCATTAACCCATGGTAGTTTACTTCAGGCTTTGTCATTCTATAATGAGTGAGGAATGGGAGACAAGACTTGGGCAGCGAGTTCAGTATTGCATCTTTCCCAAGCAGCTCATGCAAGGGAAAGCCGAGCTTGCTCAATCGTTCCATCAGCTCGATCATGTACAATACATGATCAGTGATAGAGACTCCATCCCATATTTTGGCGTTGAAGATGGCACAACTAGTCTTGTGCCTCTCTACGTCATCGGGTGTGCCAAAGGTATCCTCCAACACTTGAAGCATGTCCTTTGGCTGAGCCGTCTCAAATCTGCGACTGAACTCGTCACTCATGATAGCAGCCAGCATGATACAGCGCACCGTGGTCCGGTCACTGAGCCACTTCTGGTAAGTGTCTCTGACTGTTCCACGTGCATTGACAGCTGGCTCTTCAGGTGCAGGATCCATTATCACATATAGGATCCGTTCATGCTCCAGGACTATCTTTAACTTTCGGTACCAGCTACCGAAGTTGGGTCCCACCAACTTATCATTGTCCAACAATGATCGGAGCGATAGGAAAGTGGCCATATTTGCACAAAGGAGAACCATAACCTAATTAGTAATTGATTCATTAAACCTAAAGATTTGGACTTTAATCAAAAGGTTTCTCCCACTATTTTATTCGAATTGGTAGCCTCTACCTCCAACTCGAGGAATTACCCTAATTCCTTAGCGGGTACTAGAATCCACTTAGATTGCACACAAGCCCAACTTTGGTTGGTCAACCCATGTACATCTAAGGGTAGGTTCATAACCAATTGTTTCTCTAAATAATTTCTAGTAATTTTAATTTTGTCCCAGAAACCTAATCAGTAGGCTTTGGCCTCCACTGTAAGGATCCAGTTAGGTCCAACCATTAACATGATCATACTTGGTGTATCTAACCAACGAATGATTAAGCCCAACTTTGGTTGGCTCACCTAACCACCATTAGAGAGACACTTCCAAGTCATCATATGATGAGTGATAATTCCATTAGTTAACAAGCACCAGGCCTTTGGGTCTGCAATGATTATTGAGTTCATGGACTCATTATCAAACACCTTAATGAGAGGCTATGACTCAGTTATCTCCATAACTTTATCATTTTAAAGACCTAATAATTTTAGAGGATTAAATAATATAGAGGATGAGGTCAGATGAACCAGCTTATCATGATCCTCCCACTGACTTCACCAAGTCAGCTTAAGGGAGATCAGGGCTGGTCTAGGAGCACCTAAATCAGTCACACTGATTTACCTAGCTGACATGGGTCAGCTCGAATAGTCAAGTGATCCGATCAAAACATAATTTCATCAAGAGGCCAGGTAAGTTCGATCAGTGGGAGGGTCTGCCAAAGCTTGCCTTAGACACCATCAGAAATGGCCAGGTAAGTGGGCTCCCAATTAAAAACCACCGGTCTGGTTTACCTTAGACACCAACTGGTTTAATTAGTTTCGATTAGATCAACCTAACAGTTCGTGCTAGACCGCTTAGCCAAAAATCAAATCCATTTGGTTCTCGTTAAAGACATGGACTTGACCAACTACAACTATTGTAATTGATCTAGAGAATCCTTGACCTAATCTAAGACAACAATTGATTAGATTTAGTCAATTCTCTAATTAAGTCCATCTTTAATCTAACCATAGGTCTAACCCAATTAATGGACCTAATTTCCACTAACCCATTAACCCAATGTGTTATGATTTGTGTCTTAGGTTCTTCAATTCACAATCCTAGAACCTAATCAAACAACTTCTTAATTCTTAATTAAGTTTTGGGCTGAGGGTTGGGTTCGGCTTTTCAAAAAATAATTTTCATATTTGTAAAATAATTTTACAATATGATTCTACCAATCATATTGCATGTTTGATTCATAATCAAGATGCAAGTGAAATAAACATGAAACTACTTTAGATCTAATCTAAACAGGTTCATGTAATTGAAATAATTTCAACTTTAAATAATTTCTTTGCATAAAAATTATTAACAAAGAGATTTTATTTCAGATTTAAACATCTTTTAAATCTAATAAATTATAAATTTAATCTAGATCATATCTAACAAATTTATGATTAAAGATAGATCTACACAAACTAGGACAATCTTTGCACTGTAAGGGGTAAACCTTACAGCAGGACAACCTTGCAGTTTGTGATTGATCTAAAATTTTAATTTCAGATTTAATAATCAGATTATAAATTAGATCTAATCTAAAAAATAATCTAAGCATGTATAAATAATCATGTAATAAAGAACCTAGGCTCTGATACCAATTGTAGGAACCAGATCTAGGGTTTTAGGGTTAGATCTTGAAACTTTTTCAAGATCATACAGCGGAAGACTAAAATAAATCAAAATTTATTTTCTAAGATTAGAAAATCCCTAGATCTAAGATCCTATTACATGATTATTACATAGCATTAAATCAAAAATTAAAATATATATAAATATAGTATGAACTACATGTTGATCATATCAACATGTTTCTATACTAGCTACATCTAATGTATGTATTAAATAATAGATCAGATCTATTACCTTGCAAGTTAGATGCTCTAACCTCGCTGATCCAGGCTTAAGGATGATGTTGCAAGCCGCACACGCGTCCAGCCTCTAGGAGTCGTCCACACGAGCCCACGAATCTCGATCAGAAGTCCTGCTTCAGGAAATCAGCACAGTATGCTAGTACTGCGCTGATCCTTCTTTGATGGTTGATCAGGTGCCTCCTTCTTCTTGATTTAGACTCTTCCAAAGATGGAAAGTAGAAGGAGGAGTTTCAGATCTGAGACGCTCTCAAGAAACTCAAGATGGAAGGAGGAAAGATATGAAAATAAAAACCCAAGAAGAAGACCCTCTTCTTCTTCACATTTTTCTCTCTAGACACCCAAACTTGCGTCTTTTATATCTCCACGACCCAAAAGTATTCCCCTCTGATTTTTGGATGGCAGAAATACCTCTCAAATATCTATCTCTCCTTAAAATTTTATGAAGAAACTCATCTTATATAGAGAGATATGATAGAGTCCTTGTCTAGGTCAAACACCTAGTCAAGGCTTATCCAAACATGGCAAGTTAAGGGACGCCCAACTCTTGAGCACCTCCTCCATATTTTCGTGCATGGATCACCAGAAAAGAGTGTACAATGTAAATCCTAAAAGCCATGAAAATTCCAAAAAAAATTTGGATAAATTCGGTGCAAAATTGAAAGAGTTTTGGATTTCTAAAACTCTATCTCATAGAATTCGAAATCCAAACTTATTCCTTTTAGATTTGATCCAAATCACCTT
This sequence comes from Elaeis guineensis, assembly GCF_000442705.2. NCBI lineage: Eukaryota > Viridiplantae > Streptophyta > Magnoliopsida > Arecales > Arecaceae > Elaeis > Elaeis guineensis. The sequence goes on along the minus strand of NC_026007.2, from coordinate 20,060,099 downwards.
CCATGTAAGAAAGAAGAGAGGAGACCTTTTGTGAACGTGGGAGAGATCTGGGAGAGGACTTTTGTCACACAAAATAAGTAGAGATTGGCGTTGAATAAGAGAGAGGGCGTGGAGAAGGTTTATGTGGCGCAAGGTGGAATCCTAGTCCTACTAGGATTCTGTCTCATAACTTGTTTTAATTTGGTTTTCCAAATCAAATCAAATCAAAATTAGATCAACCCAATTAAAATAGGTCTTAATCTAATTAAAAACCTAATTTAATCAGATTAAATTAGATTTAAATCTGATTTAATTTTCTAATCAAATTAGAAATTAGATTGACCCAAGTCCTAGTTGAACTAGGACTAGTCTTTCCTTGCACTTGGCTTATCCAATAAACCAATTGGACTTGATCCAATCAAGCCCAAACCAAATCTAATTAAATCATATTTAATTAGATTAATCTCAGCCCATTGGCTTAATCAAATTAAGCCAATTAGCAATCAAATTGCTAATCGATCCTCCTGCAACACTTGCACTGGGTTAAATGTCAATCGTATTGATTATTTAACCCTATAATGATTCTTAATCGTTGATCAACCATCTGATCGGATCATGAACTCTAATGTGTGTGACCTCATAGGTCCGAACCTAAGCCGGTAGCATAGAAATAAATTCCTATACCAATCGAAGTGACCATCTAGCAATGGTACCCGATGTCCGGATAGGTCGAATGTGTAGAACAACATCCTTAGAACCCATGCGGATATAGTTTTCATATAATTCATCCCCTTGACCAAAATGATCATAGGACACCCCAGAGCTCAACTGTCAACTCTGATCAGGTTGTCCACATTGTATTTCAAAATATCAAATCCATCTGATGGATTACCCTGGCCAAGGTTTTGCTAAATTGAAATACAGCGACTCATTCTTCTCCAACTCTTGGAGTGGTCAATCCCATCTCGATCACACTCTGACTTCGCAAGTACTTGACTGTGCCCAGAAGCCTTCCATCCTTGAATTAGAAATTCAGTTAGTCCGGTACCAAAGCACAGTGAGTTGCTTGCAAGTCACTGAGGTGATCTCAAGTCTAAGGGACACTTATACCTATATCCCATCAGAGACATTCTCGACAGCAGAATGCTCTGGAGTTGGTCACGTTCAATGATGATGTACCATTACATCTCACCTGTATGCCATACCAGTGTCTCCACACTCTTTGGTTAAGAGGACAACCAACCCATATGGCCTACAGCGACCTATGCTCGATAGAAGCTGTCGTCCTTATTAACAGCCTATCATTTGGTCGTGAACAGTTTTAAGGACTAATCGATAAATCCTCTCTTTATCGAACCTAAATAGTCCTAAGGACTTCATCATAACAACGGAGTTCATTAGAAGATGAAAGCTTATGATGAAAATGCCAAATATATTTTATTTATTAACAAATCAATTACAATACTTGGTTGCTCAACCATCAATAGCTTGACGATTGGCTTTTTGGGACACATTTCCCAACAGTTGGATCCTATAAATAAGTCACTATCAAACAGTGAATGGAGCAATGGATATCTAAGCATAACTGAAAGAAAAATACAAGACCTCAATGTTTATGGATTAATTAAGTCTAAAGATTTGGACTTTAGTCTAAAGGTTCTCCCACTATTTTATATAAATTGGTAGCCTCTACCTTCAATTTGAGAAATTACTTTAACTCTTAGCGGGTACTAGAATCCCCACAGACTACATATAAGTTCAAGGATGGCTCGATCAACCCATATGCACCTATTGGTAGGTTCTCAACCAATTATTTCTCTAAATAATTTTTAATAGTTAATTTAGCCTCATATTCATTTTAGTAGGCAATGGGCTTCCACTGAAAGTTTCGATTAGGTCAAACCATTAACATGAATCTACTCAGTAATTCTAACTATTGAATGATCAAGTCCGAGGATGGCTCGATCAACCCAACCATCATCAGATAGTATAATAGAGTCATCATATGATGAATGATAATTCCATCATTCAGAGAGAACATTTGTGTTCTTTACTACTTTCAAAAAACATCACATGGTGATATAATCATTTGGCCACTTTTGATATGTGCCTTTGATCGCATTATGTGTGTTGGATGTGGAAACATTAGGTGCTAGATCTATAAGCATATTTAGGATCTATTCATGCTCTAGAACTATTTTCAACTTCTGATACCATCTATCAAAGTTGGATCCTATAAATAAGTCACTATCAAATAGTAAATAGAGCAATGGATATCTAGGCAGAACTGAAAGAAAAATACAAGACCTCAATATTTATGAATTGATTAAGCCTAAAGACTTGAACTTTAGTCTAAAGATTCTTTCACTATTTTATACAAATTGGTAGCCTCTACCTTCACTTCGAGAAATTATTTTAATCTCTTAGCGGGTACTAGATCCACAGACTACATACAAGTCCAAGGATGGCTCGATCAATCCATATGCACCTATGGGTAGGTTCTCAACTAATTATTTCTTCAAATAATTTTTAGTAGTTAATTTAGCCTTAGATTTTATTTCAATAGGCGATGGACTTCCACTAAAAGTTTTGGTTAGGTCAAACCATTAACATGAATCTACTCAATAATTCTAGCTAGTGAATGATCAGGTCCGAGGATGGCTCGATCAATCCAACCATCATCAGATAGTACAATAGAGTCATCATATGATGAATTATAATTCTATCATTCAGAGAGAACACCAGATGGATGGCGCCTACAATATCAATCAGAAATAATGGATCCATTACCATTCACCTTAATAAGAGGCTATAATCCAGTTATCTCCATAGCTAGTTCATTTTATGAACTCAATAATTTAGAAGATTTAATTAATTTAGAGAAGAGAGAAGAAGAGATCAACCAGTAGACCACAATTCTCCTACTAACTTCACCAAGTCACTTAATCAGATTAGGGTCATGCTGATCGAACTAGCATCTAGATCAGTCACACTGATCAATCTTAATGGCATGGGCCAACTCGAATCACTTAGCTGTCTAATCAAGACATAATCTATCAAATTGGCTAGGTAAGTGAGATCGATGGGAGAGTCTGCTAAGCTTACCTTAGACACCATCAAAATAACCAGATAAGCTGCTCTCAATTAAAAACTATCGATCAAAATGCTAAACTTACCTTAGACACTAATTGATTAACTAGTTTCGATTTGACCAGCCTAATGATTCGAGTTCAACCACCGAGCTACAATCCAAGTCTATTTGATCTAATCAAAAATAAGAACTTGACCATCTACAACTATTGTATTGGTTTTAGAGAAACTCTGATTTAATCTAATTCAATATTTGGTTAGACTTAATCAATTTCTCTACATGATCAATTAATTCTTTGATTCTAATCTTAGGTCTAATCCAATTAAGAGGACCTGATTTGAGATAACCTATGCCTCCATATTTTATGCAATGCCATTAGATCTTTAATTCATAATTCTAGATTTAATCGATTCTACACTTAATTCTTAATTATGTTTCAGCATCAACATGGGTTTAAATTTAGGTTTGGATTTAAAATAATTTTTATTTTTTTTTTATAAATAATTTATAATAAATTTTATTCAAAGATTTTTTATTCTGAAACTGGATCGACTCAATCAATATTGAGCCAACTACATAATGAGACTGGGCCAACTCAGTTCAAAACTAGGTCAGCTCAGTAATTATGCAAACACTATTCAAGGAGTTTCAGATCTGAAAAATTTTACATAATTTTAAAATAAAATCAATCATAAACATCTTTTTAGATCATATCTAAACTTGTTATGATTCAAAATTTTATTTTCTCATGATTAAAATAATTTTAATCATATAAATTAGATATTTTATTTTTTATACAACTTTATATCACATACAATAAATCAAAATTTCAAGATCTAAGATTTTGCAAAAAAATAAGTTCTTTCTTTCACATTCTTCTTCGTGGGATCTAATCACATGGCACTCCTATACGCTATAAGAGCACCACATTGAATGAGAAGAGAGGACTTTTAAACCTTTCTTACTCCTATGACCGGATGGCCTGGTGATCAACCCAATCCAAATACCCTTCTTGCTCCGATGATCGGATGGTCTGGTGATCAATCCAATCCAAGTACTTGCTAATCGGATCATCTAATCTCATCATATATTATATATGTTTAAATTTAGATTCAATCTAAATTACATCAGATTTGATCACAATCTTAGATCATATCTAAATTAGATTATAAACATCACATGCAATATAAAAAATTAAATTTTATCAAAGATCAATACAAACTAGGATAATCTTTTCACTATAAGGGGTAAACTCTACAGCAGGACAATCTTACATCAGTTTGTATGATCTATCATTAATTAAATTTAAATCTAAGATATCATATATCAAATCTAAATAAAATTAAATTTTAGATTTAATATGTACATATAACATATCAAAACGAACCTAGGCTCTGATACCACTGTTGGTGAACGTAAGCGATTTCATGCATGTATTTTAAAATTTTTTTGAATAAATTACAGTAGAAAGTAAATAAATTAAATATATTAATCTAACATGTATATGATCAAATCATTAAATCAATTTACTCTAGGATTTATGACATGATATGTTGCATATAAAATCTAAAATAATCATATGATAAAATCTGCATGCATGGATGTAAGCAATAGATCACATCTACTTCTAATCTGAGTTCAAAACTTGATACTTGAGCACGGATCGACAATCACCATTACTGAGAGATGTGGTAGAGATGATCTTTACTGGTTGCTCATAACCGCACATGCATCCGACCTCTGTGAAAAGTCCACTCGAAGCCCCGATCTGATCGGTCTTCTCGGGAGTGCTAGCTCGCACAAAAATCTTCTTCTCGACTGATCTGGATCCCTTCTTCAAATCTCTAAAATCTTTTTAGAGATTGAAGATAAAATTTTAGAGGAGATGAAGTGATGGAAGAAATATAGAGAAGAAACTATTTTTTTTTTAATTTTTCTCTCTTCCCAAACCCTGAGATAGAAACCCTAGAAGACTAGGTTTTGCGCACACCCCAAGAGAGAGGACTCTCTTCCTCTTTTTCACACCAAGAACCATGCACCAAAGCCCCTCAACATGGATAACTCCTTCTCTGATCTCTTACATATACAAAAGTGAGAAATAGACCCCTTTTTATTGGCGTATAATAGGGTAGGGTGAAGAGTCCTAAGGATCTTGGCATACCATAAGATGTCACACCCTCTCCCAATTCCAAGCCAAAACATACCAAAAAAATATGGGATGCCCCTTCCCATATTTTTTTATGGTAAATTAGTTCTCCAACTAGTTTTGCACAAAAAATCTCCTCAAATGTCACACGCATAAGGAGAAAAAAATAAGTTAATGGCAAGGTCTTAGAGATAATGTCAAACATTATCTATATGATATCCTATTTCAAACCAAATTTGAACATACCATTTAAAACTTGATCCTACCTAAATTTAGATATGGGATAGAGAAGAGAAAGGACTCTTTAGCGTGAAAAAAATCTCATGTAAAAACTATTTCAGCATGGAGAAAGATGGCATCAAAGTGGGAGGTGCATGGGGAGGAAGAGTCCAATCCTATATGGACTCTAGTTTTTCTTATTTGAATCCAAACCAAATCACATATGGTTTAGTCCAAATAAAATATATGAAACCCAATCTAATTAGATTTATAATTTTATAATCAAATCTCAATCAAATTAAAAATTGATTGAACCAAAGTTCGGACCAAATCAGGGGCAATTCTCCTTTAGTGATTAGATCATCTTATAACCTAATCGGGTCTAACCTAATTGAATCTAATTAAATTAGATTTTATTTAATCTTCTTTACTCAATCAAATTAAGCTCATCAGTAATTTAATTACTAATTAATTTTTTATTAATTTACTAACACTTGGTGAATAAATTTATTACAACTTTTGCACAAGGTTAATCATCAATCGAATTGATGATTAAGCTCTTGACCAATTCTCAATCGTTGATCAACCACATGATTAGCTAGAAATTTTTTTTGAGTGTGACCCCATAAGTTCGAACCTAAACCGATAGCACAGAAATAAATTTTTGAACCAATAGATATAACCATCTAGCAATGGTGGCCCGATATTTGGATAGGTCGAATGAAGGTGAAGCAACATTCAAGAACCTATTGGTGTATGATTATTACATAATTCATCTCTTTGACCCTTGTTGGTGCAAAAATCCGCTTGCGCCGGAGAAGCTGGAGTCGAGGAAGTCGCGGTCGCCACCGAGACCTGCAAAGGAAGTCTAAACCGGAGGTGGGGTTGCTCCGGCTAGACCCACCGACGCTCAAGTCAGTTCTCTGCCTCAACAAGAATGGAGTGCTCGAACAGAGAATTTAGCAGAGTTTTTAGATGAAAGATGAGAGCTTATCCAATAACGTATCTGGGGTTTCCCTTTTATAGACGGAGAGGGCAACAGATTGATAGCGACGCCTGTAACCGTCTGGTAGTGGGCCGCCCAGAGTTAGGAGGAATTTATTGCGGAGAGTGGGGTCATGGCTATTGCCGTGGCTTGCCACGCGGGATCAGTTACGGAGAGTGGAGGGCGTCCGCTGTCGTGACTCATCTGGGGGTGGTGGAATCGCACAGGATCCGCCACAGGGAGTGGAGCAGAATCATGGCCGTTAATACAGCCTGTCAGGGAGTAATGGGGTCACGTAGGGTCCGCCGCAGGGAGTGGAGCAGAATCATGGCCGTTAATACAGCCTGTCAGGGAGTAATGGGGTCGCGTAGGGTCCGCCGCAGGGAGTGGAGTAGTGTTGTCCATTATTGTGGCCCACCAGGGGGTCCAGACTTGTCGGTCGGAGCTTGGTTGGAGTCGGTAGCGAGGTCCGGCACCCGTAGAAGTCCGGACGAAGTCTACTTGCAGTTGGGATCGTGGGCAGAGTCCGGCTCCCGCAGGAGTCCGGACGAAGTCTGTCTGCAGTCGTTGGTGTCGAGGATGAAACTCGGCTCCGTACGAGACTGGACGGATCTTACTGGCGGTTGACGTTGGTGACGAAGCTCGGCTCCCGTAGGAGTCCGGGCGGAGTCCCTCTTAAGGTTGGAGCTGTGGACAGAGCCCATCTCCCGTGGGAGTTCGATCGGAGTCCTCCTGGAGTTGATGTTGCGATCGAAGCCCGATTCCCGTAGGAGTTCGAGCGGAGTCCTCCTGCAATTAAAGTCAGGTGCGGAGTCCGGCTCCCGTAGGAGCCCGGACGGATCTTACCGACGGTTGACGTTGGCGACGAAGCCCGGCTCCCGTAGGAGTCCGGGCGGAGTCCCCCTTGGGGTTGGAGTCGTGGGCGGAGCCCGGCTCCCATAGGAGTCCGGGCGGAGCCCTCCTAGAGTTAATGTTGCGATCGGAGCCCGGTTCCCGTAGGAGTCCTCCTGCAATTAAAGTCAGGTGCGGAGTCCGGCTCCCGTAGGAGCCCGGATGTATTTTACCGACAGTTGAAGTTGGCGATGGAGCTCGGCTCCCGTAGGAGTCCGGGCGGAGTCCCTCTTGAGGTTGGAGCTGTGGACAGAGCCCATCTCCCGTGGGAGTTCGGGTGGATCTTACCGATAGTTGAAGTTGGTGATGGAGCTCGGCTCCCGTAGGAGTCCGAGCGGAGTCCCTCTTGAGGTTGGAGCTGTGGACAGAGCCCATCTCCCGTGGGAGTCCGGACGGATCTTACCGACAGTTGAAGTTGGCGATGGAGCTCGGCTCCCGTAGGAGTCCGAGCGGAGTCCCTCTTGAGGCTGGAGCTATGGACAGAGCCCATCTCCCGTGGGAGTTCAGGCGGAGTCCTTCTTCAGTTGAAGTTGGCAATGTAGCCCGGCTCCTGTAGGGGTCCGGGCTGAGCTCGCAAGGGCTAATCCCGCTGAGAACTTCGGCCGTGGGTATTTTGTACCCAACACTAGTCCTCCTACTTCCGAGTTTGAATTTTGAATGAAGGAAGTACAGAGAGATGGGCATGGCCGAAGTTATCCCCTCGAATCCTGCGCATAACCGCCCTTGGATATGTTGGCATTTAATGTGCGCACGTCAGAGCCCTTTTTCCGGTTAAGGCGACCTGAAGAGTCTTTTCGGAACTCCCACCGAAATGTGATCCCAAGCGTCGTGCTACAGAAATTTGCGAACAGTCAATCCTCGATAGCGGCGAGTGGGACACGCGGGACACGTGGCATGCACCAGTTGGCCTAGGGACACCCGCTGCCATAACTGCGCTAAGATCCGTTGGCTATTTAAACCCCCTACTCTTCCTTCGGGGCTTCATCCTGTCGAGAGGACGGTACCTTTCTTTCGTCTGAGAGCCTAGCTACTCAGCCACTTCCTCCGCACCGGTCCTTGCCGTCTTCAGCCCCTCGATTCTTCTCTAAGGGGTTCCCACATCATGTCCTCCACCCAGGAGGCCATCCTCGAAGGGATGTCTAGGGCTTGGAGGAAGGCGAGGAGGAGAACAGCGGTCGGTGAGTTCTTCGGTCATCAAGTGGCCGCTGAGGATCCCCGTCGTTTCAAAGGGGGCTCAAGAAAGAATTCCTTCAACAACAGGGGTTTAATAACGGGGGCCGCTGGTAAAGGTATTCTGCCCGAGAATTTCAGAGTAGCAAGGCGGGGTGATACCGGTTAAGAGGGCAGAGCTGTCGTCACAAGCTGTGGCGGGATCCTTGATGCCGTCAGGGCCGAGGGACCAGAAGTGGTCGACGTCGACGGTGGGGCAGTAAAACTTGTTGCGGGGGCGGTGGAAGTAGCGCATGCCGACCTTGCCGGAGCATTTTGGACGGTGGCTACCATGGAGTATTCGGTGATGACGCATATCTCTGGCGCCACCGTTGCCCCCAGGGTGACTCCGGTTCTTTTTGAAACAGGTCTTCGTCGCCGCTGCCATTGCCCTTACCACCCCCGGGAATCTATCCCATCCTTTTCCCCCTGAGGTTGGGACTTCGGAGGTGGGGCGAAGCAAGGCGGGGTGAAAGCCGATAGGCCCGCCACACGCACTGGACACGAAATGGGAAGAGAAGTTTGCAGCTTGAAGCGGCTTCTGGCGTATCCTTTCCAAACCGTGTTCTCGATGTCGTCGATGATGTATTTTTTTTTTTCTGGCCCACCGGGTCTTGTAACGTACACCTTGTTGGTTGAAAAATGAAAAGGAGATTTTGTTACCTCGTCTGCATCTTGCATCGAATAGTCGTCTGTCGAACTTCTTTATTCTTCTTTCTTCTCTCTTCCTCCTTTTCTTCTTTTCTTTTTCACGTCGTCCTAAGGTCATCGACGACCTCTTTTATTCGTGTTGGATTGTTATTTGCTGAGCTCCTTTTCGACTTTTACGCCGTTCGAAGATACCCGATTGTCATTTTTCCGTCAATGGCTGCAGGCTCGCTTGGGGCCATTCGGGCCTGGGGTCCCTCCTAGGGCTTGAATTCGGGGATCCGAGCTTCTGTCACCCTAAGTAAGTTGTCCTATTTTGTGTCGAAAACTTCCTCAAAAGTTGGGACTCCCGATGGGAGCCCCAGTCCTTGCGGTGACAGAGTTTTCTGTACCTCGACCGCTGTCTGTTTTCCAATCGTAGCTGTCATGGTCCATTGCCTTCCTTTTTTCTTTTCGCTCGGAATTTTTCTTCGCTGAAGTCAAGGCGAAGTTCGGCTCCCGTGGGAGTCCGGACAGAACCCTCCTATGATTGGAGTCGTGGGCGGAGCCCGGCTCCCGTAGGAGTCCGGGCGGAGTCTTTCTTGGCGTCGTGGATGGAGCCCGACTCCCGTAGGAGTTCGGGTGGAGTCTTCCTTGGCGTCGTGGATGGAGCCCGGCTCCCATAGGAGTCTGGGTGGAGTCTTCTTTGGCATCGTGGACAGAGCCCGGCTCCCGTAGGAGTCCGGGTGGAGTCTTCCTTGGCGTCGTGGACGGAGCCCGGCTCCCGTAGGAGTCCGGGTGGAGTCTTCCTTGGCGTCGTGGACGGAGCTCGGCTCCCGTAGGAGTCCGGGTGGAGTCTTCCTTGGCGTCGTGGATGGAGTCCGGCTCCCGTAGGAGTCCGGGTGGAGTCTTCCTTGGTGTCGTGGACGGAGCCCGGCTCCCGTAGGAGTCCGGGCCTTCCACTTTGCTCGAGACAGGACGAGGTTCTCCTCCCGTTCCCGGCCCGGCTGTGGGGGCGCGTTAGGGCGCTGTAAGGCCTCTCCCCCTATCCGGTCTAAAAGAACCGGGCCTTTGACTTTGCTCATGTCAGGACGAGGTTCTCCTCCTGTTCTTGACAGACTGTGGGGGCACATTAGGGCGCTGTAAGGCCTCTCCCCCCATCCGATCTAAAAGAATCGGGCCTTTGACTTTGCTCATGTCAGGACGAGGTTCTCCTCCTGTTCCTGACATGGCTGTGGGGGCACGTTAGGGCACTGTAAGGCCTCTCCCCCCATCCGATCTAAAAGAACCGAGCCTTTGACCTTGCTCAAGTTAGGGCGAGGTTCTCCTCCTGTCCCTAACAGGGCTGTGGGGGCGCATATGGGCGTTGTAGGGCCTCTCCCCCCATCCGATCTAAATGGAATCGGGCCTTCGACCTTGCTCATGTCAGGACGAGGTTCTCCTCCTGTTCCTGACATGGCTGTGGGGGTACATTAGGGCGCTGTAAGGCCTCTCCCCCCATCCGGTCTAAATGGAACCGGGCCTTCGACCTTGTCGGGATGAGGTTTCCCTTTTGTTTTTGATACAGTTTGTTTGCATTGTCCAAAGACATATAGGTATGTGATTTTCAATTAAAATGAAGTTACTGATAGTACATCCACAAGTTTTCTGAGCTCCACGATCGTGGGAGGTCGGCTCCTCCGAGTTCCTTAAGATAATAAGTTTCGGGCCGGACTACTTCTTTGACTTCATACGGTCCCTCCCAGTTTGGGGTGAGTTTCCCTCGGTCCTAAGGTTGCGAGACAGCGGCTCGTCGAAGCACTAGATCTTTCGCTCTAAAGGCTTTGTTCTTAACCCGGGCGTTGTAATATCGAGCAACCTTCTGTCTGTAGGCTGCCATCCGAACCTGAGCTACCTCCCGTCTTTCTTCCAGTAGGTCGAGGTTGGCTCTAAGACCTTGTGAACTTTGATGTTCGTCGAACGCCACGACTCGTGCTGACGGGAGTTTAAGCTCGATGGGGATGACGGCTTCCGTACCGAAGGCTAAAGCGAAAGGGGTCTCCCCCGTAGGTAGCCTCTGAGTAGTTCAATATGCCCACAACACATGATAAAGTTCGTCCGCCCAAGTTCCCTTCGCTTTTTCAAGCCTTGTCTTAATCCCATGCAAAAGGGTTTTGTTGGTCACCTCAGCTTCGTCGTTCGCCTGGGGATGGGCTACTGATGTGAAGTTGTGAGAGATGTTTAGATCTTCACAGAATTCGATGAATTTCGCTCCCGTAAATTGTCGTCCATTATCAGTGATTAGGGTTCTAGGCAGACCGAACCTACACACGATCGATTTTCAGACGAAATCTTATACTTTTGCTTCCGTGATTTTTGCTAGTGGTTCGGCTTCAACCCATTTGGTGAAGTAGTCGATCGCTACGAGGAGGAACTTCCTTTGCCCAGATGCCATGGGAAAAGGGCCAAGGATATCCATCCCCCATTGCGCAAAAGGCCATGGGGCACTCAAGGGTGCGAGCTCGGTGGTGGGCTGTCTCTGGATGTTGGCGTATCTCTGGCATCGATCACACTTTTTGACATATTCAATCGAATCACGATGCATCGTTGGCCAGTAATATCCCGGGCGGAGCAGCTTGTGGGATAAAGATCTATCCCCCAAATGGTTTTCGCAAATCCCCTCATGTACTTCCCACAAGGCGTAGTCAGCTTCCGAGGACCGGAGACATTTCAAGAGGGGCAAGGAGTATGATCTTTTGTACAATTTGCCCTCATAAAGGATGTACCGGGAGGCTTGATTTCGGAGCTTCTGAGCCTCCTTCGCGTCCTGGGGGAGAACTCCATCTCTGAGATAGGTTATCAGCGGGTCGACCCAACTGGGCTCGTGGTCGATCTCCATTACGGGCCGCGATTCTTCTATACTCGGATGTTTTAGAACTTCAAAGAGGATGCCTTTGGGCAATTCGGCCGAAGCCGATGTCGCCAGCTTGGAGAGAAGATCGGCTCTGGTATTCTCCAGCCTTGGAATCTGTCTAATGTTGAAGCTGCTGAAGGCGGGGGTGAGCTCCTTTACCTTCTCAAGGTATCTGGCCATACTGTCCTCCCGCGCTTCGTAACTCCCGCTGACTTGCCCCACCACCAGTTGAGAGTCACTGTGCACCCGGAGCTGACTTATTCCCAGCTCTCTGGCGATCCTTAGTCCTACGATCAGAGCTTCATATTCCGTTCCATTGTTTGTTGCGGAGAACTCGAAACGCAGAGCGTACTCCACGATGACTCCCTCTGGACTGACCAAGATCAGGCCTGCACCTGCACCCGACATGTTGGAAGATCCGTCCACATAGAGGGTCCAAAAGCGATCGGAGGGATTGGCCTCTTCGTTGGGGGAGTTCGGTTGAGACTTCAGGTCGTCAACTTTGCTTTGCTCAGGTTCGGCCTCCTCTGGGATGGTGCACTCTACTATGAAATCTGCCAGTATTTGGGCCCTTACTGCTGGTCTAGGTCTGTAGTTGATGTCGAATTCCATGAGCTTGATCGCCCATTTTGCCATTCTTCCGGAGGTGTCAGCCCGGTGCAAAACCGCCTTGATCAGTTGATCGGTGAGTAGCGTCACGGTGTGCCCTTGAAAGTAGGGTCGGAGCCTCCGAGCTGCAACCAACAAGGCGTAGGTCAGTTTTTCTAATTTGGTGTACCTGGTCTCGGCATCCCTCAGCGCACGGCTAATGTAGTAGACTGATCGCTGGACTTTCTTTTCTTCTTTGACAAGGACGGCCGCGAGGGCCATGGGAGAGATCGCTAGGTATAAAAATAGTTCCTCCCCAGGTTCAGGCTTTGCCAACAGCGGGGGTGAGCTAAGGTAGCTTCTTAACTCTTCGAATGCCTGTTGGCACTCAGAGGTCCAACAGAAGTTCTTCGGCTGCTTGAGGGTTTGAAAGAAGGGCAAGCACCGTTCGGCCGACCTCGCGACGAAGCGATTAAGAGCCGCTATCCTCCCTGTGAGGTGCTGAACCTCTTTGATCGACTTTGAGGCGGTCATCTCCTGGATGGCGCGAATTTTCTCTGGATTGGCCTCAATCCCATGCCCTGATACCATGAAGCCCAGGAACTTTCCTGAGGTTACTCTGAAAGCGCATTTAGTTGGGTTCAGCTTCATTCTATACTTTCGGAGAGCGTCAAAGGTCTCCTCGAGGTCGGCGATATGATTTTTGGAAGACTTGCTTTTTATGAGCATATCATCCATGTAGACCTCCATGTTTCGGCCGATCTGCTCTTTGAAGATTTTGTTCACCAACCATTGGTAGGTTACGCCCGCATTCTTGAGGCCGAAAGGCATGACCCTGTAACAGTAAAGGCCGCGATTAGTGATGAAAGCTGTCTTTTCTTCATCTTCCGACACCATTCTAATTTGATTATAGCCGGAGAACGCATCCATAAAGGTGAGGAGCTCATGGCCTGAGGTCGCATCCACCAGTTGGTCGATTCTGAGAAGGGGGTAGCTGTCCTTTGGACAAGCCTTATTCAGCTTTTTGAAGTCTATGCACATCCTCCACTTGTCGTTTGCTTTTTTGATCAGAACAACATTGAAAATCTAATCAGGATAATTGACTTCCTTAATGAATCCGGCCTTGAGGAGCTTATCCACTTCCTCGGCTATCGCCTTCTGCCTCTCCGGGGCATGACTCCGAATTTTTTCTTTCATCGGTCGATGCTTTGGATCGATGGCCAGATGATGCTCCATGACTTCCGTGTCAATCCCCGGTATGTCTGCTGGAACCCAAGCGAAAATATCCGCATTCCTTCATAGAAAATCAATAAGATGCGTCCGCACCTCCTCCCCCAGGTTGGAGCCAATTAGCGCCACATGCTCCGCGTTCCCATCATTCAAAGGAATTGGTACCAGATCTTCGATTGGGCCGCCCCTTTCTTCGGTGAGGTCATCGCGAGCATCTAGTCCATCGACGGGACAGGGGTCAGCCTGATCGCTTCTTTGCAAGGCGATGTTGTAGCAGTGTCTGGCCAGGGCTTGGTCTCCCCGGACCTCTCCGATCCCCTGGTTGGTGGGGAACTTCAACTTCAAATGGTAGGTCGAAATGACAGCTCGGAGAGCATTGAGGTCGGGTTGGCCAAGGATTGCATTGTAGGCGGATGGCGCCTTCACCACCAAGAAATTTACCAGAGCCCTGGATTGCTTTGGATATTGACCCGCGGCCACAGTCAAAGCTATCATTCCTTCCGTCGGAACAGCATCACCGGTAAACCCTACCAGGGGGGAGCAAATCGGCCTCAGATGATCGCCAAGAGCAGACATTCTTGAAAAGGCGTCGTAGAACAAGATGTCAGCCGAACTTTCGTTGTCGACAAGAATGCGATGGACGTCGTAATTTGCTATATTCAAGGAAACTATGACTGCGTCGTTATGAGGGAATTGGACTCCCTGGGTGTCTTCTTCGGTAAAGGTTATGGGTTCTTCAACCTTTTGCCGCTTGGGGGATACAGCCGGTATGTTGGTTGCTTCCCACCGGGATCCCCCCGAAATGGTGTTGACGGAATCCGATAGAGGCCGATCGTCCGGCCACTCCTTGTCGGTGACCATAGCCGGAGGTAGTTGTGCGAATGCCTCGCGAGAAGGCATCAGATGAGGAAAGGAGGAGTGGGTGTCGGATAAGATGACCGGAGGTGGATCCGTTGAGCGCTCCTTTAAGAACAAGGGTATTGCGAAGACACAGCCCTTCCTCTAGCGCCAATCCTGTTGGTGCAAAAATTTGCTTGCGCCGGAGAAGCTGGAGTCGAGGAAGTCACGATCGCCGTTGGGACCTGCAAAGGAAGTCTAAACCGGAGGTGGGGTTGCTCCGGCAAGACCCTCCGACGCTCAAGTCAGTTCTCTGCCTCAACAAGAATGGAATGCTCGAACGGAGAATTTAGCAGAGTTTTTAGATGAAAGATGAGAGCTTATCCAATAACGTATCTGGGGTTTCCCTTTTATAGACGGAGAGGGCAACAGATTGATAGCGACGCCTGTAACCATCTGGTAGTGGGTCGCCCAGAGTCAGGAGGAATTTATTGCGGAGAGTAGTGGAGCGGGGTCGTGGCTATTGCCGTGGCTTGCCACGCGGGATCAGTTACAGGGAGTGGAGCGACGTCCACTGTCGCGACTCATCTGGGAGTGGTGGAATCGCACAGGATCCGCCGTAGGGAGTGGAGCAGAATCATGGCCGTTAATACAGCCTGTCAGAGAGTAATGGGGTCACGTAGGGTCCGTCGTAGGGAGTGGAGCAGAATCATGGCCGTTAATACAGCCTGTCAGGGAGTAATGGGGTCGCATAGGGTCCGCCGTAGGGAGTGGAGCAGTGTTGTCCATTATTGTGGCCCGCCAGGGGGTCCAGACTTGTCGGTCAGAGCTTGGTTGGAGTCGGTAGCGAGGTCCGACACCCATAGAAGTCCGGACGAAGTCTACTTGCAGTTGGGGTCGTGGGCAGAGTCTGGCTCCCGCAGGAGTCCGGACGAAGTCTGTCTGCAGCTGTTGGTGTCGAGGACGGAACTCGGCTCCCGTAGGAGACCGGACGGATCTTACCGGCGGTTGACGTTGGCGACGAAGCCCGACTCCCATAGGAGTCTGGGCAGAGTCCCTCTTGAGGTTGGAGCTATGGACAGAGCCCATCTCCTGTGGGAGTTCGATCGGAGTCCTCCTGGAGTTGATGTTACGATCGGAGCCCGATTCCCGTAGGAGTCCGGGCGGAGTCCTCATGCAATTAAAGTCAGGTGCGGAGTCTGGCTCCCGTAGGAGCCCGGACGGATCTTACCGGCGGTTGACGTTGGCGACGAAGCCCGACTCCCGTAGGAGTCCGGGCGGAGTCCCCCTTGGGGTTGGAGTCGTGGGCGGAGCCCGGCTCCCATAGGAGTCCGGGCGGAGCCCTTCTGGAGTTAATGTTGCGATCGGAGCCCGGTTCCCGTAGTAGTCCGGACGGAGTCCTCCTGCAATTAAAGTCAAGTGCAGAGTCCGGCTCCCGTAGGATCCCGGACGGATCTTACCGGCAGTTGAAGTTGGCGATGGAGCTCGGCTCCCGTAGGAGTCCGGGCGGAGTCCCTCTTGAGGTTGGAGCTGTGGACAGAGCCCATCTCCCGTGGGAGTTCGGACGGATCTTACCGACAGTTGAAGTTGGCGATGGAGCTCGACTCCCGTAGGAGTCTGGGCGGAGTCCCTCTTGAGGTTGGAGCTGTGGACAGAGCCCATCTCCCGTGGGAGTCCGGGCGGATCTTACCGGCAGTTGAAGTTGACGATGGAGCTCGGCTCCCGTAGGAGTCCGGGCGGAGTCCCTCTTGAGGCTGGAGCTGTGGACAGAGCCCATCTCCCGTGGGAGTTCGGGCGGAGTCCTTCTTCAGTTGAAGTTGGCGATGTGGCCCGGCTCCTATAGGGGTCCGGGCTGAGCTCGCAAGGGCTAATCCCGCTGAGAACTTCGGCCATGGGTATTTTGTACCCAACAATCCTAATGCTCGAGGATGACCTAGGATTTAACTGTTAATCTTAGATAAGTCATCCACATTATTTTTCAATCTTTCAAATCCATCATATGGATTATCTGGGCTCAGATTTTGCTAAATTAAAATACACTGATGTGTAGCTTCTACTAATTTGAAGGGGTCAATCCCATCTTGACTCACGCACCAACTTGATAAGTACTTGACTGTACCCAAAAATCTTTCATCATTGAATTAAATATTTAGATAGTCTGGCATCAAAGTACAATGAGTTGCTTGCAAGTCACCATGGTGATCTCAGGTCGGAGGGATACTTATACCCATATCCTTCACGAGCTATCCTTGACAGCAGAGTGCTCTACAATTGGTCACATTCAGTGATGATATACTCCTACATCTTACCTGCATGCCCTACCAATGTCTCCACACTATTTGATTATGAGGATAACCAACATATATGGTACACAATGACCTACACTTGATATCACTATCATCCTAGTAATGGCGTATCGTTTGGTCATGAACCAATTTAAGGACTACGTGATAAATCCTCCTTTATCGATCAAAGTAATCCTAAGGACTTCATCATAATATAAAATTTCATTAGAAGATATAACCTTATGATGAAAAAGGTCAAATAATTTTTATTATTTATCAATTCATATACATTTATAATTAGCACAATCATCAAACGATTGACTTTAGGACATATTTTCTAACATTAACCTACGATGGCACGATTGCTCACAGTGAAGCTGCTTAAGTTTGACTGACATAAAAATATGATCTCTTTGAGTCTTTGTAGTAGATGTTGACGACAGTTGATTCACTGTAAGAATAGAATATGCATCTAGATAAAATCTATCAAGCTTAATAAAAAGAAGTAGTCCTATAAGATTTGAGAGGCTAAGTCTGTAAGTTTATGGCCACAGCAGTGTGATTGATGAAAATTTTTTTTTATGAGAATCATAATTGAACTTGAAATCAAATCTATCATATAACTGATGATGAGATTTGATGATTTATCCATGATCTGCCATCTAGTCGGAACTCACGATAAAGAAACTGAATCATACGAAAACTATACCTTGAGGTTCTTTTTTGATTCTGCTGGGTTGCCACTACATACTACTAGATATCACTGGTCGACTGTGAGAGCTCACTACGGTTGTCCAGGATCGACAATCCTTGTTGAGTTAAAGTAGAATTATTCTGACCGATTGAAAAGAGTTTCAATGATACTATAATAGAGATCATGGTATATTTTACTACCAGATAGAATTGAATTTATGGGATCATACAATAAAAGAATTAGATCTGGATTTAATAATTGAGCTTATGAAGTCTCAATTGGGTTAGAAAAAATTCTATTGGGTTTAGGATAACCTTGCTAGCATAAGACTGTGAAGGAAAGAAAAACTATTTCTCCTTGGAAGGCCCAAGTTGCATTTAAAAATTTTTTATTCATCTACATGATTAAGGATCAAATTTTTACCTGATTAGCAACAAAATCAAAGATCAAATCTTAATTAATCTAAATTAAACCTTCATGGAGGCCTGGATGTATAGACCCTCTACTTCGCATGCACGTCAGACATCGCAAGAAGGCAGAATGAACTTCGATCCAATCGCCTTTGCAATCTAATCAAATGAGGAAGGAAATATACTGGTGTGACACCTCACACCAATAGGTAGGATGCCCAAAGAGAGCCCACGCCCAAGGGAGAAGGGGCAGCAACAAGGGGAGAGGCCAAGGAGAAGAAGGGACATCTCTCTCTTCTCACACCTCTCTCTCTCTCTTTCTCTCTTCTCTTAATATGATTTATTTGCTATGATATACATCCATAGGTAGAGACCCTCTCTATTTATAGATAATTTTTATATCTCAATAAGTATAGGAGTCCTAACTCAAATCTGATTTGAATCAGTCCAATACTCATGAAAGAAGGATTCCTACATTAGATAGAATTACCATCACATATGACAACCAATTTGCACCCACTTCTTCACCCACATGGGATGCCCCAAACCAGCATCATTCCAGATGTTGGTTGGCCCACATGAGAGGAGAATCCCAGTGCAAGTGAAAATTATCATATCTCATCAAAATGGGTCCGATTCGAATCTAATTCGAAGCTGGTTTGAAACAATTTTGAAAGACTATCAATCTCAAACTCTTTAAAATTTTTATACCAAGTCTAACTTAGATTTTAGACCGAATTAAGCCCAATTAATTCATATCTAATTTAAAATTAATTAGCATATAAATTCAATCTTTCATATGCTCCATGGATCATAGATCAAAAACTGTTCATCTCCGAGATCAAACCTAAACTTCATGTGTAGTGCTAGTTAGACATAATCAACTCTTCAATCCTATTTGACCCATAACTTAATTCTCAATTAAGTTAGCTTATATGTTCAATCAAGTCAAATACTTTTAAATTAGACATATAAACATAGGTCAATTTCTTCTTACTTTGTCTGACTTGTGTACGTGACTCCATAGGTTCAAGCACTAAGTCGGTAGTACAGGAACCAATTCTTACACTAATCGAGATACTATCTAGCAATGATTTCTGACATCCAGATAGGTCGAATTATTGTAAAAAAAAATTTCAGAACCCATACACATGGTTACCACATAATTCATCCCTTTGACCCTGAATGCTTTAGGATGGTCTCAGGTTAACTATCAATCGAGATTGCTTCATCCGCATTGTATTTCAACCTTTCAAATTCATCTCATGAATTATCCTAATCAAGGCTTTGCTAAATTGAAATACAGTGATACATCAATTCTAATAATTTGGAGGGATCAATTCCATCTTGATCCACAAACAAACTTCGTAAGTACTTGACTGTACCCAGTAGTCTTCCATCACTGTATTAGAAATCCAAATAGTCCGGCACCAAAGCACAGTGAATTGCTTGCAAGTCACTATGGTGATCTCAGGCCTGAAGGACACTTATACCTATGTGTTCTGTGAGCAGCTCTTGATAGTAGAATGCTCAGCAGGTGAGTCACTTGTTCAGTGATGATATACTCCTACATCTCACCTATATGTCATACCAATATCACCACACTCCTTGGTTAAGAGGACAACCAATCTATAAGACACACAACGACCTCCACTCGATAAACATCATCATCCTATAATGACGTATCATTTAGTCACTAATATGTTTACGAACTATATGATAAATCCTCTCTTTATTGTACACTAGCATAGTTCTAAGAATTTCATCACAACACAAGAGTTCTAGAAAGATGTAATTTTGTAATAAAAAATATCAGAATAATTTTTATTCAATAATCAATAACTCATATATAAAGAGAAACTCAATCGTCACATAATTGATTTTAGGACATAATTCCCAACAACTCCCATTTGGATTAAAGCCAATAGGGGTAGTATCTTATACCCATCTTCTATTTGAAGCCATCGAATTCTTTGATCCCGAGAGTTTTAGTGAAGGGGTTGGCTAAGTTCTCCTTTTCGTCGATCTTCTGAAATTTGATGTCACATCAGTTCACGATCTCTCACACTAGGTGATAGTGGCACAGAACACATTGCAGCATCTGATGTAGCAATGTATCCTGCTTCGCATATAGAATTGGCTACAGTATGTTGTTTGAAACTCTTCCAGCAAACAGCTCCTTTATTCAGAGTAAATATGTAGCCCAATATACTTCTGCTGTCATCACAATCTGACTGAAAACTGAAATTAGTATATCCCACAAGTTTTAGGTTAGTATCTCCATAGATAAGCCATTGATTTTTAGTATTTCTTAAATACTTAAGAATTATTTTCGTAATCTTCGAATGCTTCTCATCAGGATCAGACTGGTACCTACTCACTATCCCTAGTGAATAGACTATATTCGATCTCATACATATCATAGCATGCATGATAGATCCCACTGTCGAGGCATATGGTATTCTACTCATGCATTCTCTCTCCTCAGGAGTTGTCGGACAATTCTTCTTGGAAGGAGTAATCCCATGGCCTATCGAAAGATAGTCTTTCTTGAAATTATCCATGTTGAACAGCTTCAATAAGATATCGATGTACGTAGTTTGGGACAATCCAAGCAACCTTCTAGATCTATTCCTATAGATCTTCATCCCAAGGATGTAGGATGCTTCTCCCAAGTCCTTGATAGAGAACTATGATGATAACCATAGCTTCACCCTCGGTAAAGTCGGAATGTTATTTTTTAGTAACAGTATGTCATCCACAAACAGCATAAAGAATATGACTACAGAGTCGGAAGTCCACTTATAGATGCAAGGCTCTTCTCCATTCCTAACGAAGCCATACATTTTGATGACCTTATCCAAATACATGTTCCAACTCCTAGATGCCTGCTTAAGTCCATAAATAGGCCTTTTCAGCTTGCACACTTTCAACTCATTTGTGGATGTGAACCCTTCAGGTTGTATCATATACACCTCTTCTTCTAGCTTCTCATTAAGAAAAATAGTTTTGACATCTATCTGCCAGATCTCATAACCTAAGTATGCAGCGATAGCAAGCATAATCCGAATGGACTTGAGCATTACCACAGGAGAGAACGTCTCATCATAATCAATACCATAATGCTGACGGTATCCCTTGGCAACTAGATAGATTTTATAGGTCTCTACCTTTCCGTCTGCTCCTCTTTTCCTCTAAAAAATTTATTTATACCTTATGAATTTTATTCTTTCGGATGGATCAACTAGTGTCCATACACAATTGATCTCTATCGACTCCATCTCGAACTTCATGGCCTCAAGTCATTTTTGGGAGTCGGACCTTTGCATGGCCTCTATATAGGTGATCGGATCCTCATCATTCTCATCAAGTTCGATGGTAGTCTCAGATCAAAAAATCATAGTATCTATCCAGCTGATGTGGTACTCTATCGAATCTCCTCAATGGTGCCTCTACTGGCTCCGGATTTGATTCACCAATCAAATCCAATTCTGTATGTGTTGGTCCTTCCACCTCATGAACTTCATCAAGTTCAATTTTACAGACATAGCTCCCTCTCCAAGGAACTCCTTTTCCAAAAAGATTGTCCGACTACTGACAAATATCTTTTGTTCTATAGCGAGGTAGTAGTAGTACCTTTTAGTTTTCTTTGGATACCCTATGAACAAGCATTTGTAGGATTTTGGTCCAAACTTATCTGTCTTTAAGCACTTGACATAAGTTGGACACCTCCAGATGTTAAAGTGTGAGAGCACCGACTTACATCCGGTCCATATCTCATATGGAGTTTTATCGATAGACTTGTTAGACACCTTATTCAAAATATAGCAAGCAATTTTTAGAGCATATTCTCCGAAGGAGATTGGCAAACTTGCAAAGCCCATCATGGATCAGACCATGTCTAACAAGATTCGATTCCTCCTCTCTGACATCCTGTTATGTTGTGGTGTTCCAGGAGGGGTTCACTGTGAAAGAATCCCATTCTCTTTCATATATGTCAGAAACTCACTGGTGAGGTATCATCTCTTCGGTTTGACTAAAGGATCTTAATACTCTTCTCAGTTTATTTCTCTACTTTAGTACAGAATCGTTTGAACATTTCAAATGATTTTGACTTATGCTTCATAAGATAGACATACCCATACCTCGATAGGTCGTCTGTGAACATAATAAAATAGTAGTATCCTTCTCTGACACTTATGTTCATAGGTCCGCATATATCAATATGTATTAGACCTAGGACATCGCTGGCTCTTTCACCTTTTCTCTTAAAAGGTGATTTAGTCATCTTACCAAGCAGATAGAACTTGCAGGTAGGCAATGGTTCACAATTATCTATCTTAAGGACACATTCCTTGATCAACCTATCAATCCTATTCTTATTCACATGATCAAGCCTACAATGCCAAAGATAGGATTCACTGAAATTATTTAGCTTAAAACATTTACTGGTGTGTACATTACACTAACAGGCCGTGATATTATGTATATGCCATGTTTCAATTATCCACGCATAAGTAGCATCATTCATAATGATATCACAAAAATCATCTTTTATTATAAACTTGTAACTAAGTTTGGCCAAAAGGCCTACAGAGATGACATTCATCAAAAAGGAGGGAGAAAAATGACAATCATCTAACATGACACTACTGGACTCGAAGACAAGCTACAAAATTCTCAAGGTTAGAACTGGAACAAGACTTCCATCTCCAACGTTAAGGAACCTCTCGTCCTCTCAAAACTTCCTACTTACCTGTAGTCCCTATAATGAATTACATATATTAATAGGATATTCGATATCCAATACTCAGGTAGTAGTATCACAAATAGAGAAATTATAAGGTGTTGTCATATAAGTACCTTGTGAAGCAACCGCTTTCTTCTCTCTTGTTCTTAGGCCTTTTTGGATCAAGGGTGGCAATATAAGCTGGATAATTTTTTTTTCAATGATCTAGCTTCTTACAAAAGAAGCACTCTGCCTGGCTTTTATCAATTTTTGATAGTTTGCTCTTCTTGGGATCGACGGCACGAGATTTTTGTACTTTTTTCTTCTTTCCTCTCCTAGAAGATCAGCGCCCTGCAGATGAACATCCCACTAAATTTAATGGCTCCTTCTGGAGCTGGCGATCCTTCTCAAAAGTCTGTAGTAACCTTAGCAAATCATCATAGTTCACCGCAGGCTTCATCATTCTATAATGACTGATAAAGGGCAGGTAGGATTTTGGTAGTGAATTGAGGATAGCATCCTTACCTAACTGTTCATACAATGAAAAGTCAAGTTTGCTAAGATGTTCAATCTGCTCAGTCATGTACAATACCTGATCGATGACTGAAGCTTCCTCTTATAGATGGGTATTGAACACTGCACAGGAAGTTTTGTGTCTCTCCACATCCTCAGGGGTGCCGAAGGACTCATTCAACATTTGAATGATCTCCTTTGACTGCACATCCTCGTATTTATGACTAAGTTTGTTGTTTATGGCTGCCCTCATCATGCAATGCATAGTAGTACGATCATTGAGCTACTTCATGTAAGTATTTCTCGTGACACGAGGAGCATTGGCTGCAAGTTCTTCAGGTGCCTCATCTGTAAGGATATATAAAATCCTCTCATGCTCCAAGATGATCTTCAACTTCGATACCAGCTATCGAAATTATGTTCGATGAGCTTATTGCTATCCAACAGCATATGAAGGAATAGTGTATTGGCCATAACTGAAAGAAAAAATATTAGCTTATTAGAATATGAATTATTTTTAATTTCGAAGATATGGACTTTAGTCTAAAGGTCCTCCCACTATTTTTATGAACTGGTAGCCTCTACCTCCAACTCAAGGAATTATACTAATTTCTTAGTAGGTACTAGAATCCACACGGACTGCATTCGGGCCCGAGTGTGGCTCGGCCAACCTTAGTGCATCCATAGGTAGGTTCATAACTAATTATTTCTCCAAACAACTTTTAGTAATAAGTTTTGCCCCAGGCATCCCTTCAGCAGGCATGTGGCGCCTCCACTGAAAATTTTGGTTAGGTCCAACCATTAACATGACATACTAAGTGCATCCAATAAATAAATATTCAGGCCTGAGTATGGCTCGATCAACCTGAGCATTGATTTGAAGGTACATCATGATGGTCATATGATGAATGACAATTTTAATACGTAATAGACACCAGACGTGTGGCGCCTCTAATGCCTATTTGGAATATTGGACTCATTATCACGCAACTTAATGGGAGGCAATGATCAAGTTATCTCATAACTTTATTATTTTATGAATCTAATAATTTAGAAGATTTGATTTCATTGATCTAAGAATAAGAAAAGAAATTGACCTGCAAGCTGCAAATCCTCCCACTGACTTCACTTTAATGGCATGGGTCTGCACTGATTCACTTTAATGGCATGGGTCTGCACGAATCGACTAGTGACCTAATCAAAATATAATCTACCATGTTAGTCAGGTAAGTGAGATCAGTGGGAGGGATATGCCCTTAACTCACTGTAGACGCATCTCAGTGAATAGCTTTCAATTAAAACTTACTTGATCGAATCTGCCAAACTTACCTTAGACACCAACTGGTTAATTAGTTTCGATTTGATCCACCAGAAGATTCGGGCTTAACCACGGATCCATGATCATGATCCATTTTTTAAGGTCAAATACATGGACTTGATCAAACTTCAACTATTGAGATTGACTTAGAGAAATACTGACCTAATCTAATTCAACACTTGATTAGATTTAATCAATTTCTCTACTTGGTCTATATGTGTTTCTAACCCTAGGTCTAACCCATTAGAAGGATCTGATTCATGCTAACCCTTTGCCCATCATTTTATGTGGTGTCTTAATGATCTTCAATTCTTAAATCTAGATCATTCAAAATTTAATTTAAATTAAGTATGCGAAACATGTATTTCAGTTTGTAAAACTATTCTACAAGGATTTCAGATAAAGCATACCATATGTTTCAACATATGAAAATAAATTTTTATAATATATTTAATAATTAAACATACATAGGTATGATCTAAGCTTCATACATACATCTCATGCATCATGACAACTTTTAAATCTATACCATTTACATCTTATGTAACATACAATTCAGATCTAAAATAATTTTATATCTAAATTTTATCTGATTGTAATAAATTATAAATCACTTTGAATCTAATCTAAATATTTTTATGATCAAAATAATATATAAAAATCTGTTCACTTTTCTTCTTTATGAAACTGGATCACAATGACCCCCCTACATATCATAAGAGAATCCATCGAATAGGTAAAAGAGAGATTAATCTCTTCAATCTCTTATGACCAGATGGTCTAGTGATCTCATCAATTCGAGTACTAGACTACTAAGATCTGAAATCTAATTTCATGCATAATTACATCAACATATAATTATTAACAATCCTATTTTATGTCATGAACATATCGTTGATCTTATCAATTATGTTCTTCATCTAATCTAATTAGATTTGATACATCATATACATCATATCAGATCTAAAACATATCTTATAATGATTATAAAATATCAATTTTAAGTTTGATGTCATATAAAAAATTAATTAGATGCAAACATGAATGCATAAGGAATAAATTTTTGAAAAAAATTATTTTCGTGCAGTACTGAATTCTGATAGGATTCAGATCTAAATATCCATCAAAATAGATCTAATTTAGATATAAAATAAATCTCACTTCATAAGAAAAATAATAATATTAAAATTTTATTAAAATAAATTTAAAATAGATTTTAATTCATATTGTTATTCCATTAGAATTTAGCAACAGCAGAATTCTGTTATAACAAACTTATAACAACCTCAATCAACCATTAATTAGGTACTCTAATCCAATCAAAATTAGATCAAAAATTTGATATAAATAGATCTAAATTAGATTTAATGTCTCACAAAAAATTTTAATTACATCTTATGTGATTAATCTAAAAAAATTTAGTTATGCATGCATGTATTTCAGGCCTGCTCTGATACCAATTGAAGGGAAGGGAAACTATTTCTCTTCGGAAGGCTCAGATTGCATCTAAAAATTTTTTTATTTATCTACATGATTAAAGATCAAATTTTTACCTAATTAGCAGTAGAACTAGAGATCAAATCTCAATTAATCTGAATTAAACCTTCACGAAGGCCTGGATATACAGACCCTTTATTTCGCATGCATGCCAGACGCCGCAGGAAAGCAGGATAAACTTTGATCCAATCACCTTCGCAATCCAATCAAATAAGGGAGGAGATGTGCTAGTGTGACACCTCACACTAGTAGGTAGAATGCCCAAAGAGAGCCCATGCCCAAGGGAGAAGGGGCGGCAACAAGGGGAGAGGCCAAGGAGAAGAAGGGACCTCTCTCTCCTCTCACACCTCTCTCTCTCTTTCTCTTGTCTCTCAATCTGATTTGTTTGCTACGCTATACATCCATAGGTAGAGATCCTCTTTATTTATAGATGATTTTTATGACCCAATAAGTATAGGAGTTCTAACTCAAATCTGATTTGAATCAGTCCAATACTCATGAAAGAAGGATTCCTACATGAGATAGAATTGTCATCACATATAACAACCAATTTGCACCCACTCTCTCACCCACATGGGATACCTCAAATCAGCACTATTGTAGGTGTTGGTCGGCCCACATGAGAGAAGAATCTCAGTGCAAGTAGAAATTCTCATATCTCATCAAAATAGATCCGATTCGAATCCAATTCGAAGCTGGTTCGAAATAATTTTGAAAGACTGTCAATCCCAAACTCTTTAAAACTTTTGTACCAAGTCTAACTTAGATTTTAGACTCAATTAAGCTTAATTAATTCAGATCTAATCTAAAATTAATTAGCACTTAAATTCAATCTTTCATATGCTCCATGGATCATAGATCAAAAACTGTTCATCCTCGGGATCGAACCTGAACCTCATGTGTAGTGCTAGTTAGATATAGTCAACTCTTCAATCTCATTTGATCCATAACTTAATTTTCAATTAAATTAGCTTATATATTCAATCAAGTCAAGTACTTTCAAATTAGACACATAAATATAGGTCAACTTCTTTCTACTTTGTCTTGTGTGTGTGACTTCATAGGTTCAAACACTAAGCTGGTAGCACAGAAACTAATTTTTGCACTCATCGAGATACCATCTAGTAATGGTTCTCGATGTCTAGATAGGTCAAATTATCATAAAAGAATATTTCAGAATCTATACACATAGTTACCGCATAATTTATCTTTTTGATCTTGAATGCTGTTGCCCAGCTATGCAACCCAAGAGGGGGGGGGGTGAATTGGGTTTCTAAAAATTTTAAGCCCAACTGATTACTTATGAAGAACAAAACAAAGACTTTAAATCAATATTAATTACCTAAAGCAGTATTGCAAGGATATAATAAAGAAATAAGATAAAGCAATAAAGCACACCACAAACACAAGGATTTATAGTGGTTCGGTGCTAACCTTGCACCTACATCCACTCCCCAAGATCCTACTTGAGAATTTCAATCCACTATCCTTTGTATTCAACCCGAATACAAAACGTCGGAAACTCCGACACTAGCTATCCCAAGCTAGAATACTTATTTCCCGGGTACAAGTAAACCTAAAACACTCCGATTTCAGGTTCGGATCAACCTTTCCTTGTTTTGGAAATCCTCCAAAAATAAGAACAAAAACTCACAAAGAGTTAGAAAATTTTGAGCACAGATTAATACAATAACAGCTCCTTAAATGAGTGAATATAACAATAAAAGCTTTACTCAAATGAAGAACCCCTTTTTCAGATTTTCTCAAAGTGGATGAACGCTTGAATGCTTGAGAAGAGGTTGATTGTTGATTGAAGATCTCTTGAAAGCTTTGAACGATCTCTAGATCAAGGTTGAAACAATAGGCGTGAAGAATTCTCTCCTTGAAAGATCTTGCTTTTCTCTTTCACAATCTCTCTGGTATATTGTGGATCCTCTCTCTTTTTCTTTTTGGATTTTTCGTTGTTCTCAGGCTTTTTCGTGCAGATTTTGGATCCTCTCTTCTGTTCTTCTCATTTTTGATTTCACGTTTGATCCACTATTTAATCTGCAATTTCTTTCATCATTTTAAGCATTTTATAGCATTAGAAGCAAGAGAAAACAATTTAGGTAGATAAAGAGCCGTTAGAGGATTTTTAGGAAGCATAAATGGCAATTAAAACGGACAAAAAAATAGCCGTTGCTGACATTTCCCGTCGCAGGGGTCGACTTATGAGTCGACTCATGCTTCAGGGGTCGACTCATGAGTCGACCTCTGTTGCAAAAACCAGAGAATGCGTTTCTGGAAATTCTTGGCTCAAATTAGCAGGGGTCGACTCATGAGTCGACTCATGCCTTGTGGGTCGACTCATGAGTCGACTCACAGGTCGTGCCAAGCCAGAAAACTAGCGTGCCAAGGAGAATTTTTGCGTGCCAATCAGCTCACAGTGCCATGAGTTGACTCATGAGTCGACTCATGCACTTCAAACCTTCATAACTTCAAAAATATAAGTCCAAACACAATGAAATTTTTACCAATAGATTTTAAATCATTTGTTCTACCAAATGGTACTATCAATTCAGGATTTTAGTGAAATTATGATTTTGCCCTTGAAGACCATAAGGACTTTTTCATTTTAAAATTATTTGTATCCCTTCAATCTGCTTTGTAATCATCAAAATCAATCTAGGAGCAACAATCTCCCCCTTTTTGATGATGACAAAACATTTGAACAAAAATATTTATGTTAATGTATTAATTTCAAAAGAATCCATTATAGGTGTATATGCTTGAAAAGAGTATGATTCTTTTGGCATGCAATATAAATACAAAAATAGTTTGTCCATTTTCTTAAAGATTTGAAAAGGGTATTAGATCATTTTGAGTTGAAGATATATCAGAGCAAGAGAAGATAAATAAATTTTGCAATGTATCAGAGCAAGAAAATTTTATAATATATCAGAGAAAATTTCACACTGTATTAGAGCAAATGTCAGAGAAAATTTCACACTGTATCAGAGAAAATGTTATAATATATCAGAGAAACTTTCTCACTGTATCAGATCAAATGTTATAATTTATCAGAGAAACCTTCACACTGTATCAGAGCAAATTTTATCATGTATCAGAGCAAGTTAAAAGAAATTTTAGGGTGTATCAGAGTAAAACAAATTTCTTAAGATGTATCAAGGTGAATAAAATATCAGAGCAAGTTTGAATTTTGAAATATATCAGAGCAAAAAAAAAAATACTTATTTGCATTGTACTTATGATTTTGCTTTTGATGGATGGCTTTTTGTTTAAGTTCTGTCTGATACCAAATTTCGATACCAAATTTCTCAAGGTTTTGTTTAATCTTTCAATCCTTGTTTTTGTTTAATTTCTCCAATATTTGTTTAATTTCTCCAATATTTGTTTTAATCTTTCAATCTTTGTTTTTGTTTAATTTCTCCAATATTTGTTTTAATCTTCCAATCTTTGTTTTTGTTTAATCTTCCAATCTTTGTTTTTGTTTAATTTCTCCCCCTTTTTCTCATAATTTAGGGTTTTGCTTTTTGTCTAATTTCAATTTTTGTTTTTGTTTAATTTCTCCCCCTTTTTGACATCATCAAACATAGTTAACTCTTCCTTTTTCTGAAACATTCTTTAATTTCTTCCCCTTTAGAGTTTTTCACAGATGTTTGCTCCCCCTTAATATAGCAATTATCAACAGCAAACAACAACAACAAGGAGAAGACAATATTTCAACAAGAAGAAAATATATAACCAAAATATGATCATTACAAAGAGGTAGAAATATAGGTAAAAGATGATTCCATTAATATCATAATTGTTTCAATACATAGTTCTTGAAAATAAAATTCAACCAGCTAATTGTCAATACATGGCCTCAAGGTATAGATCCTAGAACAAGATACTAACTCCTAGGACCTAGTAAAGATCAAGATAAGTCAATGATCGGAGACATCAGATATAGGGTGAGGAGATGATGAATCAGAAGTGCGTCCTCTACCCCGTCTGCCTCTGCCACGAGTAGGAGGGCGAGATGAACTGGGTGGCTGAGAACGCTGAGATGCTAGGGACTGAACAGAAAGGGTGAGTCTAATAGAATCAAGTACGTTCAGTGCTCTGGAAACAGATTGAAGTAGAGCAGTGAACTGGGTGGTAGCATGCTCACTCGATCCTCGGATCTCTTTCCTCAGTAATTCATATCCACCTTCTAGTGCTCCTCTGAGCCTGCCAACCTCTGCAGTGAGGTCTGTGACCTCAATAGTGGACTCCTGTGGCTGGGGATGGGCCAATGCAAGGACTTGCCCCTGCAAGTCAAGAACTCTGCCAGTAAGTCTCCAGACTGTGTCCTCAAGCTGCTGTATCCTGATGGACTGATCTGATATCATCTGAAACAAGGTGGAGATGTGGGGAGTAATGGTCTGATCAGAAGAAGTGGCACCAGGTGCAAAAGAAGTACTACCCCACTGGCTAGACAGCAAAGAAGCCACACGCTGTGAAATATGCTCGATCTGATCGTCAGCCAGTCTGAACTCTGAATGAGGTGCTCTGCTCTCTGGCTGAAACACTGGTGTGGGCATCCTAGTAAACTCAGAAGGGCCAGCCTCAGTATCAGGAATGAACTGGGTATCTGGTGAAGCTGCCCTGAAGTCATGTACAGGAGAAGATGGACCTTCTTCTTCTACTCTGCCTTCAGTTCTGTCTTCAGCTCTTTCCTCAACTCTCTCTTCAGCTCTTTCTTCAGAGCCCTTGATCCAACCACCAACAGTCTTTGTAATTCCCATTCGGTGCAGGCTGTGTTGGTTGAAAGTGTCCACATGTGAGAGCTTGGTAGGTGTCTCCCCTTCACAGCTAACTCCAAACCTCCTAAATACTCTAGTAAGGGCCATACCATAAGGCAAGTGTGCCTTGGATCTGTTCAAAGTTTCTCTCATGGCCTCTATCATAAGTGCAGTGAGGTTTAGGGGGGTCTGAGTGATGACATGAAACATGACACATACATCTCTTCCAGACAGTAAGTCATGTCTACCACTCCTTGGAAAGAAGAGTTTTGAAACTATCTGATGCAGGACACTCATCTCAATGGATAATAGCTTTGCTTCCAGTTTGTTTAAATTTCCTGAAAAAGCTTCTCCTAAGATAATTCTGATCCCTTCTTCTTTAATTGGGAGTTCCATATATGAGTATCCTTCACTAGGCAACTGAAGTATATCTCCCAATATCCTAGAATCCAAGCATATGTCAATCCCTTTGACTGTTGAAGTCACTGACCCGTTTCCATAATGTAGGTTCTGGTAGAACTCTCTAACAAGGTCAACATAGGTGACTTCCTTAAGAGAGCAATAGAGTTCCCATCCTTGATTTTTGATCTTGGTAGCAAAAGTAAAGCCTTCTTTCTCAAAGAACCGAAAATCTATGTTTTTCCCGGTTTCTACTTTTCTATCAGAAAGAGGATTCACACTGGGGCTTATGGAGGATTGAGAGAGACCTTGAGCAGGTATTGAAACTGGATCGGGAACACTGGAAGACTGAGCATGCCTTTTCTTTCGGACAACTTCTTCAGGCTCACGGATTGATTTTCTTCTTTGGGAAAGTTTCATCTTTGGAGCCATATCCAATAAAGTAGCAGACAAGAAGACTTGAATTGAGAGGAGGAGGGATCACAAGAGAGTAAAGAGGAATTTTAGTGGAGAAAGGAAGTGGATTTTGGAAGTTCGGTGAAGTGCTAGGGCACGTTCAAACCGCGCCAAGCAAAGCGAGAAAGCACAGAAAATCCTTTTGAAGGAGGCGATTTTTGGTGGAGAGTAGGAGGGAGAATTGCCTCAGAATTGATCCTTAGATTTGGAGCAAGAAGAGTTGGAGAAGACGGCTTTTGGAAGAAGAACGTTGGGAAGAAGAGTCGTCTCACAAACAGTAACCCTTATAAAAACAATGAGCCCGTGGGAAGTTTGTGGGATTTACAAGTTTGCCATTGAGTCGACTCATGGGGGTCGACTCATGAAGTTCAGAAATTCAGGAAAAATGCAAATAAATTCCAGAAAAATTTGAAATTTTGGGAGAAGGAATTTTGCTCAATGATAAGTTTTTAGAGTGATAAATCTGAGCTTTTGGGACCAGGATAGATGTTGAAAATTGAGCTCTAAGATTTTTTGACATCTATTCTTTGGAAATTGAGAAATTTCAGACAAATGGATCTAGAATTCCTAGATTTCTCCTAATTTCACAGAATCTATCCTCACTAAGGGCCTTTGTAAAGATATCGGCTAATTGATTTTCAGTGCAAACATATTCAAGAATTACATTTTTATTTTGAACATGTTCTCTTATAAAATGATGTCTTATTTCAATATGTTTAGATCTTGAGTGTTGAATTGGATTTTTAGATAGATTTATGGCACTTGTATTATCACATTTTATTGGTGTTTCATTAAGTTTGATTCCAAAATCTTCGAGTTGTTGCTTAATCCACAAGATTTGAGCACAACAACTTCCGGCTGCAATGTATTCGGCCTCAGCCGTAGACAGTGCCACCGAATTTTGTTTCTTGCTAAACCATGAGATTAGGTTTACTCCAAGAAATTGGCAAGTTCCACTTGTGCTTTTTCTATCTAATTTACATCCAGCAAAATCAGCATCAGAATATCCTAACAAATTAATTTGTGAGTCCTTAGAGTACCATAACCCTATAGTTTGTGTACCATTTAAGTATCTAAGGATTCTTTTAACAGCATTCAAATGAGATTCCTTAGGATTAGATTGATATCTTGCACATAAGCAAACACTAAACATGATATCAGGCCTACTTGCAGTTAAATACAATAATGAGCCAATCATACCTCTATAGTATTTTAAGTCTACGCTTTTACCTTCATCATCCTTGTCAAGCTTACTTGAGGGACTCATTGGTGTGCCAATTGGTTTGCAGTTCTCCATTCCAAATCTTTTGAGTAGTTCCTTGGTGTACTTGCTTTGGGTGATGGAGATTCTCTCTTTTGATTGTTTGATTTGGAGTCCGAGGAAGAAGGTGAGTTCTCCCATCATGCTCATCTCGAACTCTCCCTGCATAAGCTTAGCAAAGTCTTGACAAAGGGATTCATTAGTAGACCCAAAAATTATGTCATCAACATAAATTTGTATAATTAGCATATCATTTTGGTTTCTTTTAATAAATAGGGTTTTATCTACATTGCCTCTTAAGAAATCATTGTTTAGTAAAAATTTGCTTAGCCTTTCATACCATGCTCTAGGTGCTTGTTTTAGACCATATAAAGCTTTATTTAATCTAAAGACATGATTGGGAAAAGCATGATTTTCAAATCCAGGGGGTTGTTCTACATATACTTCTTCAGAAATATATCCATTTAAAAATGCACTTTTAACATCCATTTGAGATAGTTTGAATTTCATAAAGCAAGCATAAGCAAGTAGAAGTCTAATGGCTTCTAATCTAGCAACAGGTGCAAAGGTTTCATCAAAATCAATTCCTTCTTCTTGATTATATCCCTTAGCAACCAGTCTTGCTTTATTTCTAATTACATTTCCATGCTCATCTAATTTGTTTCTAAAGACCCACTTTGTACCAATTATTGAATAATCTTTAGGTCTTTTCACTAAAGTCCAAACATTATTTCTTTCAAATTGATTAAGTTCTTCTTGCATAGCATTAATCCAGTTATGATCATTTTCAGCTTCTTCAAAAGTTTTAGGTTCAAGTTGAGATACAAAAGCACAAAGATTAAGTACATCTCTAAGTGAAGAACGTGTTTTTACCCCATGCATAGGATCACCAATTATTAACTCCTTAGGGTGGTTGTGAACATACCTCCATTCCTTGGGTAAGTCATTTGTACCTTGAGGTTGTTCTTGAATTTCTTCACCTTTTTCATTTTGTTTGTCTTCTTGATCCTTGTCTTCTGGAGTTGCTGAATTTTTCAGAGTGATCTCCTTCATACCTTCTATTAGTGGATCTGCATCATCAACACCCTCATTCTTCCTTGAAGGAAGATCGTTAGATTCATCAAAGACAACATGTATGGACTCCTTAACTACTAAAGTTCTTTTGTTGAACACTCTAAATATTTTACTAGTGGAGGAGTAACCTAGAAAGATTGCTTCATCTGATTTTGCATCAAATTTACCAAGTTTTTCTTTTCCATTATTTAATACAAAACATCGGCAACCAAAGACATGAAAATATGCAATATTTGGTTTTCTTCCTTTCCAAAGTTCATAGGGGGTTTTCTTTAAAAATTGTCTAATTAAAGCACGATTCAAAATGTAACATGCTGTGTTAATAGCTTCTGCCCAAAAATATCTTGGAAGGTTGCTTTCACAAAGCATAGTACGGGCCATTTCTTCTAAGGTTCTGTTTTTCCTTTCTACTACCCCATTCTGTTGGGGTGTCCTAGAAGCAGAGATGTTATGGCCAATTCCATTTTCATCACAAAAATTTTCAAAGTCATGATTTTCAAATTCTGTTCCATGATCACTTCTAATATTTTGAATTGAAAACTTTTTTTCATTAGTGACTTTTCGATGAAATTTTGTGAAAATTTGAAAAGTTTCATTTTTGTGAGCTAAAAAGAAAACCCAAGTAAAACGAGAATAATCATCTATAATTACAAAGCCATATCATTTTCCTCCTAGACTGGTGGTTCTTGTTGGTCCAAATAAATCCATATGTAAGAGCTCTAAAGGTCTAGAAGTTGAAACAGTATTTTTGGATTTAAATGATACTCTAGTTTGTTTACCTAATTGGCATGCATCACAAATTCTATCCTTTTCAAAATTCAGTTTTGGTAAACCAAGAACTAAATCCTTTTTAATTAATTTTGAGAGAGAATGCATGCTAATGTGTGCAAGTCTACGATGCCACAGCCAACTAGTCTCATTTATTTTAGCATTTAAAGAAACTAAGCATTGCATGTCTAATTTAGTTAAATCATTCAAGTCTACCATATAAACATTGCCATGCCTATATCCTATAAATTTAATGCCATCGTTAATAGGACTCGTCACAATGCAAACAGATGATTCAAAACTTACTTTATACCCTTTATCACAGAATTGACTAATGCTAAGTAAGTTATGCTTTAAACCTTTAACTAATAAAACATTCTCAATGTATTTGGAGGGAGTGATACCAATGTTACCTATCCCGATGATCTTTCCTTTGCCATTATCTCCAAAGGTGACCATCCCTCCATCCTTAGCATCAAGCGTGATGAATTGTGATTCATCACCAGTCATGTGTCTCGAGCATCCGCTGTCAAGATACCATTTCCTGTTTCCTTCTTGGGATGCTAGACACACCTGCAAGCAAAGGTCACATTTCTGTCTTAGGTACCCAAGCTTTCTTGGGTCCTTTCAGGTTAGTCAGAATGGTTCCTTTTGGAACCCATATTTTCTTTGTGTTTGCATATTTGTTAATAAAACATGTGTATGATTTATGTCCTATTCTTCCACATTTAAAATAAGTAATATTTGTAGACTTGTTACTTGTATAATTTACATACATATCCTTCAGAAACTTTTGTTTCTTCAGAGGTTTATAACCAAGTCCAGCCTTATCATATATAGCTTTCTGATTTTTAAGGATCATATTTAGTTTGTTTGAACTTAAGGTGAACTTATCTACTATAGATTTCAGCTTGTTCATTTCATCCTTTAAGTTTTGATTTTCTTGAATCAAGGTGCATTTTTCAATTGAAAGATTTTCAGCTTGTTTCACTAAGGACTGATTTTCCAATTTCAGCTCTTTATTTTTCTTCCCTAGTTTCTTTAATTCATCAATTGAATCATAGAATGCTTCATGCAATTCTTCAAAAGTAAATTCACTAGTGGATTCAGAAGTTACCTCATTTTCATGTGCCATCAGGCACAGATTGGCTTGTTCTGTTGAGGTTTCCTCGTCGGAGCTTGAGTCATCACTCGCACTCCAGGTCACCATCATTGCCTTCTTTTTGAACTTCTTTGGACCTTTCTTCAATTGTGGACATTCGGATCTGAAATGTCCTGGCTTCTTGCACTCGTAGCATATAGGGGGTTGATCTTTCTCCTTTTCTTTGCTTTGATCCCCTTTTGTGAATTTCTTTCTCATCCTCTGTTTCTTTTTTCTTAGAAACTTCTTAAATTTCCGGGTGATGAGAGCCATCTCTTCATCCTGATCTTCATCTTCAGAGTCATCCATTTCATAATCAGGCGAAGTTGTGGATTTGAGGGCAATGGTTCTTTTCTTTTTGACTTCATCCTCTTGATGTTGCTTCATGCTAAGTTCATGAGTCATCAAGGATCCAAGAAGCTCTTCTAAAGATAGAGTGTTCAAGTCCTTTGCTTCTTGGATGGCAGTCACCTTGGCTTCCCAAGTTCTTGGCAGTGACCTGAGAATCTTTCTTACAAGTTCACTGTTAGTATAAGATTTGCCAAGACTCTTTAAACCATTGATTATATCAGTAAAACGAGTAAACATAGCAGTTATGGATTCATCATGCTCTATTTTGAACAATTCATATTTATGTACAAGCATGTTTATTTTAGACTCTTTTACTTGATTTGTTCCCTCATGGGTGACTTCTAACCTATTCCATATTTCTTTAGCAGATGCACAAGTAGAAATGCGATTAAATTCACTTGCATCTAGTGCACAATAAAGAACATTCATAGCTTTGGCATTTAATTGTGCCAATTTCTTGTCAACCTCATCCCATTCTTTCTCGGGTTTGGTTGACTCCTCACCATCTATAATCTTGGTGGGTGTGTGAGGACCATTCACTATGATACTCCACATATCATAGTCGAGTGCTTGTATGAAAATCTTCATCCGAGCTTTCCAATAGGTGTAATTAGACCCATTGAAAAGTGGAGGTCGGTTTGTTGATTGCCCCTCGGCTAGAGAAGTACCAACATGGGTTGCCATAGATCTTTGGCTCTTTGATTATTAGATCAAAGAAGGGCTAGAGCACCGGCTCTGATACCACTTGTTGCCCAGCTATGCAACCCAAGAGGGGGGGGTGAATTGGGTTTCTAAAAATTTTAAGCCCAACTGATTACTTATGAAGAACAAAACAAAGACTTTAAATCAATATTAATTACCTAAAGCAGTATTGCAAGGATATAATAAAGAAATAAGATAAAGCAATAAAGCACACCACAAACACAAGGATTTATAGTGGTTCGGTGCTAATCTTGCACCTACATCCACTCCCCAAGATCCTACTTGGAAATTTCAATCCACTATCCTTTGTATTCAACCCGAATACAAAACGTCGGAAACTCCGACACTAGCTATCCCAAGCTAGAACACTTATTTTTCAGGTACAAGTAAATCCAAAACACTCCGATTTCAGGTTCGGATCAACCTTTCCTTGTTTTGAAAATCCTCCAAAAATAAGAACAAAAACTCACAAAGAGTTAGAAAATTTTGAGCACAGATTAATACAATAACAGCTCCTTAAATGAGCGAATATAACAATAAAAGCTTTACTTAAATGAAGAACCCCTTTTTCAGATTTTCTCAAAGTGGATGAACGCTTGAATGCTTGAGAAGAGGTTGATTGTTGATTGAAGATCTCTTGAAAGCTTTGAACGATCTCTAGATCAAGGTTGAAACAATAGGCGTGAAGAATTCTCTCCTTGAAAGATCTTGCTTTTTTCTTTCACAATCTCTCTGGTATATTGTGGATCCTCTCTCTTTTTCTTTTTGGATTTTTCGTTGTTCTCAGGCTTTTTCGTGCAGATTTTGGATCCTCTCTTCTGTTCTTCTCATTTTTGATTTCACGTTTGATCCGCTATTTAATCTGTAATTTCTTTCATCATTTTAAGCATTTTGTAGCATTAGAAGCAAGAGAAAATAATTTAAGTAGATAAAGAGCCGTTAGAAGATTTTTAGGAAGCATAAATGGCAATTAAAACGGGCAAAAAAATAGCCGTTGCTGACATTTCCCGTCGTAGGGGTCGACTCATGAGTCGACTCATGCTTCAGGGGTCGACTCATGAGTCGACCTCTGTTGCAAAAACCAGAGAATGCGTTTCTGAAAATTCTTGGCTCAAATTAGCAGGGATCGACTCATGAGTCGACTCATGCCTTGTGGGTCGACTCATGAGTCGACTCACAGGTCGTGCCAAGCCAGAAAACTAGCGTGCCAAGGAGAATTTTTGCGTGCCAATCAGCTCACAGTGCCATGAGTTGACTCATGAGTCGACTCATGCACTTCAAACCTTCATAACTTCAAAAATATAAGTCCAAACACAATGAAATTTTCACCAATAGATTTCAAATCATTTGTTCTACCAAATGGTACTATCAATTCAGGATTTTAGTGAAATTATGATTTTGCCCTTGAAGACCATAAGAACTTTTTCATTTTAAAATTATTTGTATCCCTTCAATCTGCTTTGTAATCATCAAAATCAATCTAGGAGCAACAAATGCTCTAGGATGGTCTCAGGTTAATTGTCAACCGAGATTGCTTCGTCCATATTGTATTTTAATCTTTCAAATCTATCTCATGGATTACTCTAGCCAAGACTTTGCCAAATTGAAATACAGTGATACATCAACTTCAATAATCTTCATAAGTACTTGATGTACCCAGTAGCCTTCTATCACTGTATTAAAAATTCAGATTGTTCGACACCAAAGCATAGTGAGTTGCTTGCAAGTCACTATGGTGATCTCAAGTCTGAAAGATACTTATATCCATGTGTTTTGTGAGTAGCTTTTGACAGCAGAATGCTCAGCAGGTGAGTCACTTGTTCAGTGATAATGTACTCTTACATCTCATCTGTATGCCATATTAATGTCACCACACTCTTTGATTAAGAGGACAACCAACCCATATGACACACAATGACCTCCACTCGATAAATATCATCATCCTATAATGACATATCATTTGGTCGCGAACATG
Source organism: Elaeis guineensis (assembly GCF_000442705.2). Classification (NCBI taxonomy): domain Eukaryota; kingdom Viridiplantae; phylum Streptophyta; class Magnoliopsida; order Arecales; family Arecaceae; genus Elaeis; species Elaeis guineensis. The sequence continues at coordinate 20,021,062 of NC_026007.2, read as the reverse complement.
TTTAATAACTATATGATAAATCTTCTCTTTATCGTACACTAGTATAGTTCTAAAGACTTCATCACAGCACGAGTTCAAGAAGGATGTAACTTTGTGATGAAAAATACTAGAATAACTTTTATTCAATAATCAATAACTTATATACAAAGAGAAACTCAATCGTCACACGATTGATTTTAGGACAATTCCCAACAGATTGAACCCAATTTTCTCTTTAAACTTACTTACTTATTTGATAAGAATAATTCAAATTAATTACCTGCTAAGAACCTAAATGAATTAGATTCATTGGGCTCCAAAAGTTGGATGCCTAGAGTTTTGGATTATGTGCATTAGAGGTCCAAACCCCTAATTAATTCCTTGATTTATTTTGTTGGGGCGCTACTTGATTTGATCAAGTGTGGGCGTGCCCACTTGGAAGATGGCATGAAGGACAAGGACGGGGTGTCCCTTATCCTTTGGTTGGCATGTGAGATAGAGCCTTAGAGGGCGCCAACCCTTGCTTCACTTAGGTGTGGGCAAAGGTGAGAGCAACAAGGAGTCCTAATGCGATTAGGACTCATAATAAGCGGCTGATTTGGTTTTGAAAAGGATTCAAACTTCTCCTTAAAGGGATCTCTCCTAAGAGTTATTCATGAGATTTTCAACTAACTCCAAGCCTCCAAACTGCCCCCCACGCCTCCCTCTCTCTTCTCCCTTTGGTTCACACATCCAAGCTCTTGGACATCCCACCATCTCCAACGCCCAAGGAGCTTGGGCATCTTCACCTTCTTGCTGGTTGCTAGTCCTGATTGCTTCAAGGATCAAGCAAAGAGAGATCAATAGAAGAAGAGGAAAAGAAAGATCAAGGAGAGATCAAGAGTTAATCAAAGGATCCAGGCTTCGTTTAGATTCACAGGAAGATTGTTCTTGGAGAAGAAAGATCAACATCAAAGAGAACTAATCCGGACTGATCCTGAGTAGATGCCCATAGAGGTCGGACACTTACATAGCTAAAAAAGAACCTATCTTCTTCCAGATCTAAATTTGAAGAAAGGATTAGTTAAACAAATATGTGATCTGATCACATATTCAATTTCAGCATAAAATCAGCATGTGTTAATTTCAGTATATGAAATAGATTCTTGTGTGCTTAATTTTATGCATGCATATTTTAGATTAAAAGATGTTTTAATCTTTGATTCCACTGTATTATTTAGAAAAAAAAAATTTAAAATACACATGCATGCACTCATATAAAATTCCAACAGGCTGAGCCTACAGGCTTATGTATGGCTGTAAGTCGTGCCTGTGGGTCTTCTATGTCTTGGGCTTCATTACCGTGGGCTTGTTTGCGATGGATTAAATTTTGAAATTCCAAAACCTAACAATCTCTAACTCGACTTGACATTCAGCCTCCACATAACCTTGAGAGCTTTTGGATGATCACACCCCATGCTTAGGGCATATGCTTGGCTGCTCATGAATGGACAAATAGCGGAGTCGAGTCAGGCCACTGAATTTCATTTCTATCATATGTTATAACCTGCCTGATCTGAGACCTACTTGAGATAGCCTCCTATAGTAATAAAAATTTTACCCTGCGACATCTCTTGTTATCCTCCTAAATCTCCTGTCTCATGCCCAATCCATCTGTATCTAGAGCTCTACCTCGCTCTAAGCTCTCACTAGCTCCTGAAACTCCACCTCACATTGAGCTCCCTATCAAGAGGTAATATCCTTCACATTTCTCCTTCAACATAACTCTACTACCGCATAAAATCTTTAAGATTCCATCATCAGCTCTCCACCTGTAGCTGCTTGAATCCAGTCTGCTCAGTAAAATTAGATTACTCTTAAAATTGGGTATGTATTAGATCTCACCTAATTTCTTCACTGCTCCATTATGAGTCTATAAGCTGACAGTCCCAACACCTTTGATTGCACAGCTCGATCCATCTGATAGATGAATAGTATCCTTCTGACTCTCTAGGGAGTCAAATAGCTTCTCTCTCTAACAAACATGTAGAATCTAAAATCTACTGTGAAAAAAAAGTTGATACCTCATCAAACACTAAAAAAATATCATCACTTTCTTCTGTATTGCTACTTTGGACCACTGCCACCATAATAGCCTTCGTCTGATCTCTGAGTTGTGGATAATTTCTGACTCGATGCCCCAACTCATTACAATGATAGCATCTGATCTTGCTGAAGTCCCTCGACTTGGATCTGGACCACCCTTCTTTCAATCCTCTGCCCCTTCATTCTCTGCCACCACCATCTCCAGTCACTGTCATAGCTAAGTCACCACCTAAAATTGAAGCTTGATTTTTCTACCTAAGAATCTCATTCAAGTACAGAAGTGATCTTATCTATCTTTATGGTGCTCTTCTCCATAAGAAGAACAGACACCAAAGACTCAAAAGAAGGAGGAAATGATGGAAGCAAGATCAATGCCCTAGTCTTCTCCTCAACCTTCTCACCAATAGTGAAAAGATCAGTGAGGATCTTCTAAAAGTTACTGAGATGCTCCTGCATGCTCTACCCCTCGCTCATCCGAAGCTAGTAGAATTGCTTCTAGAGCAGGAGAGCATTGGTGAGTAACTTCACTATGTACATGTCCTCGAGCTCCGTTTACATTACCATTGAGAAAGTCTCACTAAGTACATGGATAACCACATCATCTATCAAGTACAAGCAGATCGTACTCACCACGTACATCTGGAGCTACTTCCAACTCTTTTCCTCCATGATAGTTGGTTTCTCCTTGCACAAGAGAGCATCAATCAATACTTGTTAGATGAACACATCCTTCACCCTTGCTTGTCATAAGGAGAAATTGTTCTTTCCATCATACCAATTGGTCTCTATCTTGATTGAGCTTGTCTTCTCCATCTTCTTCAATCTCTATCAACAACACCACAATCTAAACAACCCTGTGTTCTGATACCACTTGTTAGGAGGATAACTCACGAGTGTGGAATATGGATCCCCACCCAAGATCACAATCATTGGTGGCAATATCAACAGGAAAGAAAAAGAGAGATGTATAAAAGACACAATCAAATATGTGGATTAGCCCAAGGCTTACCTCCACGAGACATGCAAGCTTCACTATAAAAGAAAGAATAAATACAAGAGGATATCACATCCTCTCAACTCTCATACATCAATCTCTCTCTTTCAATAAGAAGCACAAAAGAAACCCTTATAATGCTCTTAAAACCTCTAAGGAGACTCTCTGGCCGCCACCTGCTGATGCCTGCTCTTCTCAACTCGTCCCCTTTTAAAGGGCCCAAAATGAGTCCAGATCGAATCCAGACTCCTGTTAAATCTCAAAAAATCCATCTCAGCCATTAGATCATGCCTGCAAGCAACTGTGTTCGTTCGATCATGCATATTCACATGTAGACTGCATCTCACCCTCTCTCCTGGACTGCACGATGGTTCATGCATCCACACATGTTGGGTCGCATCCGCCTGTGGGCCATATGCTCTACAAGCCATGCACGCCTGCGGGCTGTAGGTGCCAGTAGGCCTGGGCACCCCCAAGTCGAGCTTGCGGGCCTGCGAGCCTGTGCGTGACTGTAGGCCGCACCTGTGGGTCTCCTCCATCTTGGACTTTGCTGCTACGAGCTTTTCTACTGTGGATCAAATTTTAAGGCATCAAAACTCAACTTCGTATTCATGACAAAAGACTTCAGGTTGAGCCAGATTCACTATGCTCGGGACGGCCTTGCTAGAAACATGCATGAGGCAAAATTCACACTTAGATTAGTTTATTCACATACCTTGCTCCAAATGAGCATTATTTTTTATTTGTTTTAAATTTTTTCTAGTATTTTTTTGAAAATTTTTAATTTATGCAATTATTGGTAACTTTTAGAAAACTGGTTCTAACAATCTTAGAATGAATTTTATGTTTACTTGGAAATGACCAGTATTTGCATACCTAAACAGCATAATAAATTTTGTTATGATTGTGTAGTTTTAGTAAATATTATCTCTCCTATTTAAAAAAAATACATCTTTTATAAAATTAGTTTTTAATGGAAAGTGTGGCCATATACCATAGCCTATTAGTGAAGCTAGTGGTTAAACCATTCAAAAATTCAAAGTTCAAATCCTCTCACATTCCTATTTTATATCCACATTTTACCCAAAAAAAGATAAATGTGATGCTTTAAAATCTGTATAGAAACTAATTTAGATCCTCAAAACAACAAACTATTAATTTATGCTTTGAAATCTATGCAGAAAGTTAAATTAGATATTTAGGATAAAATCCAAATAATTGCTACTCTAAATTATGCGAAGAATACTTTAATAAAATACTCAAAATCTACTATTAAATTTTGCACATAAGTTATTTGATCCAGAAGGATCACTTAACTCGATGTAAATCACTTGGCCATTACAAGTAGGGTTGGATAAAATACAAAAAGAATATCCATCATATCAAAAAGCTGAATTTGTGCTAAATTTCAAGATGCCATAATTTGATCATATGATATCTGATTGAGATTTTTTTTGAAATTGAATATTTTTTCGAAATCTATAACTTTAGCCAACTCCTTGGGTAGTGAAATCTACCCAAACTTTCATGGTTTGGACCTGAAATGAGCTAGTTAAATCAAAACTTTTTTTTTTGAAAAAGACTTTGGCTAGAAGTTATTTTGTAATCTGAGAAAAAATTAAAACGATAGAAGACAAAGTTGAAATAAAAGTCAAAATCTATGTTCTGTAGAATTATAATATTTTTTCATAATTATTTTTATAAGTCATATTTATTTTAAAGATCTAATTTTATTTGAACTAAGAAAGGAATCTTATCCAAATTATATAAAGGAGGACCCTCATTAGTATTATAAATAGGAGCTATGTATCTCAATTTATGAGATATGGTGAATCAATGAAAAAAAGGGACTTAAGCCTTACTTTCACAATTTTTTTTCTTCTTTTTTTTTTGAGAGATTTGAGTTGAGTGGGTTGAAAGAAATCTTTCCTCTCCCCAATACGATCAAATTAGTATCAGAGCCATACTCTTACCTGATAGAATTCCAACTTGACCCGATATGATAAGTTGATATTAAAGTGTCAGTCCTCCACATCTGTAAGGGCCTTAGTTCATAGTTTAGACATACGAGCAATACAAGCAATCAAGAGGACTATACATATTTCAATAATATTTAAAGATAAAGGCAAGTATGGCTACTATTTTTTTCTCAATGGATGATGCGATGAAGGGATGCTACGCATAACTGGAGGAGAAGATTTTCCAACTTGTTGAGATCATCTCCCGATTGATCATATTTTTAGCACAAGCACCAGCAACTCTTATTGCAAAGCTATCTCATATATCTAAAGATGAAGATCCTCCATCTAGTAAGGAAGATAAGCCACCAAGAAGAATGCAAAATATCTCTCTTCAATCTTTTAACATTGAAGCTCAAATCGAGATTCCAGTATACGATGGGACATCGATGCAGAAAAGCTAGATAACCAGGTAGACCAGTCGAGACCTACTGTACTATCTGTGGATACTTCAATTTTTCAAAAATGGCTTTTATCCGTCTTAAGCTTTCTAGCTATACTTTTACTTGATGGAATTCACATATGAGAACAACGACATTTCTAGTCTGACATGGAATAAATTCAAAGGCCTAATTAAGAAACAGTTTTATCTAATCGACCATGAGGAAGATCAGTAGATCAAGTGGTAATATTTGGGGTAGAATTATGACTGTCCAAGACTACACCACGAGTTCCATAAGCAATCTCACTTGGAATCTTCATTGATGATGATGTAGTTTTCATGAACTACATTGAAGGTCTCTATGAGAGCATCTAAAAGGAGTTGAAGCTCTTCAAGGCTTAAGACATCAGCGAATCTAGCATAAAGGCAATAGAGGTTGAGGAGAAGAATCGGCCTATGAAAGGTGACAAGTTCAAAAAGAGCAATAGAAATCTAGGTTAGAAAGAGAAGCAAAGTAGGAAGCACATCAATACAACTTAGAAAAATTACACTTATCACTGCAACTTTTATAGACATATCAAAAAGTGTTGGAAGCTTTTCCTTGAATTGCAATGAAAAGTGAAAAGAGCCAAAGGGTGATGATTGCAAGAACAAAGAGAAGGCAGTCCTCAATGATGTGCAAAGGTTGAGGAGCAATCTGAGCTTGAGCTAGCAGACTCCAAATTAAGCTTGATGGCAAAAAAACTAAAGACAACAACTAAGGCAGATGTAGAAGCATGAGAGGAACTTTTTTGCTAGAAGATCTAGATGAAAATTGCATCATCGAGGCTATTTTAGAACCTAAAATCTTAAACAATCTTCTCTAAAAATTTGATTCAAAAGCTAGGATTGCAGACCATACCTCATCTACATCCTTCTCCTCTCTGTTGGATACAAAAAGAGATTAAATTGAAGATTACCAAGCAGTGCACCTTCAAGTTTGCCATAATTGAAAGATATATAAATTAAAACTAATTTTTAATTGAAAATATGATGATTTAAAATCTATGTAAAAATTAGTTTAAATCCTCAAGATAAAACTCTACTAATTGTTGCTTCAAAATCTGTGTAGAAAGTTGATCAGATTTTTAGGATAAAATCCAAATAATTGTTACTATGAAATCTTTGAAGAATACTTTAATAAGACTACTCAAAATTTGCTACTCTAAAATTTATGCAAAAGTTATTTGATCCAAAAGGATCATTCGACTTGATGTGGACTATAGCCACTATGAGTAGGGCTACATAGGATCCAGAAGCAAAATCCATCACATCAAAAAGCTAAATCATTGTCAAACTTCAGAAGAGCATAACTTGGTTATACATACAACACCTAATTTAGATGATTTTTTTTAAAAAATTAGATATCTTTTCAAGATTGGAATTCGATCAAAAATTCATCTTTTGGATCTTGAAGTAGGCTGTCAGATCAAAATTTTTCTTTTCAAGAAAGACTTTAACAGGAGGTTATCTTTTAATCTAGGAAGACTTTAGTAATGTAATAGTAGGTAAAATTAATATAGAAGTCAAGATCTATCTTCTATAGAATTTTAATATTTTTTTATAATATTTCTATTAGTAATGTTATTTTAGAGATCTAGTTCGAGGCCTAGATCTATTTAAACTAGAGAGAAATTCTACTCAAAGTATTCAAGAAAGAACCTTATAAATATTATAAATAAGAGCTATGTATCTCAATTTATGACATATAGCGAATCAATAATAGAAAAAGGGACATAATCCTACTTTCACAATCTTTCTCTCTTCTTTAAGTTTTCCTTTATGAGATTTGAGTTTGTGGTTTGAAAAGAATCTTTCTTTTTTCTTAATAGGATCAAGTTGATAATAGAGCATTGCTCTTACCTGATCCAATTTTAACTTGACCCAATTGAATCAAGTTGGTTTTCTTTTGATGATTATGTTGGTGAACGTAGGCGATTTTATGCATGTATTTCAAAAAATTTTTGAATAAATTACAACGAAAAGTAAATAAATTAATAATATTAATCCAATATATAGATGATCAGATCATTAAATCAACCTACTCTAGGATCTATGATATGATATGCTGCATATAAAATCTAAAATAGTCACATGATAAAATCTACATGCATGGATGTAGGCAGTAGGTCACATCTACTTCTAATCTCAATTCAAAACTCGATACCTAAGTGCAGATCGACGATCATCACTACTGAGAGATATGATGAAAAAAATCCTTGCTGGTTGCTCGCATCTGCACATGCATCCGATCTATACAAAAAGTCCACTCGAAGCTCCGATCTGATCAGTCTTCTTTGGAATGCTAGTTCGCACGAAGACCTTCTTCTTGACCGATCTGTATCACTTCTTCAAATCTCTGAAACCTTTTCAGAGGTTGAAGATGGACTTCTAGAGGAGATAAGAATTTGAAAAATAAAAATATGGAAAAGAAACTATTTTCTCTCTTTTTTTTCTTCCCAAACCCAGGGTCCAAACCCTAGGGCCTTTTTGATCTTACGCTCACCCAAGAGAAGAGAACTCTTCTCTCCCTTTTCACACCATAAACTCACACCCCAAAGCCCCTTAACATAGAGAACTCCTTCTTTACTATCTTACATGCACAAAAGAAACAATAAAAACTCCTTTTATTGGTGTGTAATAAGTGGGGATGAAGAGTCCTAGGTTTGTTGGACTCTTACTTGCCTTTTGTCGCCTCCTCTCATCAAATCACGCCCAAAAGAAATATGGGATGCCCAACCACTTATTTTCTAGGGTAAAATTAGATCTGATCTGATTTCCCACAGTGAGAAACCCCCATATTGTCACACAAAATAAGAGGAATAAAAGAAAGTGGCGGCAAGGTCTAAGAGATAATGACAAACATTATCCATATAGTATCCAATTTCAAATCTGATTTGAATATACCAAATAAAATTAGATGCTACCCAAATTTGGATGTGAGATAGAGAAGAGAAGGACTCTTTGGCATGAAAAAATCTCATACAAAAACTATTTGTACAAGGAGATAGATGGCATCAAAAATTATGGCACAAGGGGAGGAAGAGTCCAATACAATGTAGACTCTTGGTTTCCTTATTTGAATCCAAACCAAATCACATCTGATTTAGCCCAAATAAAATAGATGAAACCCAATCTAATTAGGCTCATAAATTTTTAATCAAATTTCAATCAAATTAAAAATTGATTGAACCAAAGTTCTGATCAAATCAGGGATATTTCTCCCTTAGCGATTAGGTCATCTCATAACCTAATCAGGTCAAATCTAATTGAATCTAATTCCATTAAATTTCATTAATCCTCTTTACTCAATCAAATTGAGCTAATTAGTAATTTAATTACTAATTAATCTTTCATTAATTTACTAACACTTGGTGAATAAATTTATTATAACTTTTGCATAAGGTTAATCATCAATCGAATTGATGATTAAGCCCTTGAACGATTCTCAATTGTTATCAACCACATGATCAGTCAGAAACTTCTTTTGAGTGTGATCCCATAGGTTCGAACCTAAGTCGGTAGTATAAGAATAAATTTTTGAACCAATCGATGTAACTATCTAGTAATGATGATCCGACGTCCGGATAGGTCGAATGATGGTAAAGCAACATTCAAGAATCTATTGACGTATGGTTATCATATAATTCATCCCTTTGATCCTAATGCTCGAGAATGACCTAGAATTTACTGTCAATCCAAGATAAATCATCCATATTGTATTTCAATCTTTCAAATCTATCACATGGATTATCTGGACCCAAATTTTGCTAAATTGAAATACATTGATATATTAACTCTTACTAATTCGGAGGGGTCAATCTCATCTTGACTCACGTACCGACTTAACAAGTGCTTGACTACATCCAAAAATTTTTCATCATTGAATTAAAAATTCAGTTAGTCTAACATCAAAGTACAGTGAGTTGCTTGTAAGTCACCATGATGATCTCAGATCGAAGGAACATTTATACCCATATCCTTTGTGAGCTATCCTTAACAGCAGAGTGCTCCACAGTTGATCACGTTCAATGATGATGTACTCCTACATCTCACCTATATATCATACTAATATCTCCACACTATTTGGTTACGAGGACAACCAACGCATATGGCACACAATGACCTACACTTGATATCGCCATCATCCTAATAATAGCGTATCATTTGGTCACGAATCAATTTAAAGACTATGCGATAAATCCTCCTCTATCGATCAAAGTAATCCTAAAGACTTCATCACAATATAATAGTTCATTAGAAGATGTAACCTTATGATGAAAAAGATCAAATAATTTTTATTATTTATCAATTTATATATATTTATAATTAGCACAATCATCAAACGATTGACTTTAGGACATATTTCCCAGCAACTCCCATCTGGACTAAAGCCAATCAGTATAATATCATATACTGATCTTCGATTTATCATCTCAGAACTCATACATACCGATGCCTTAGTAAATAGGTTGGTCAGATTTTTTTTTCATCAATCTTCTAAAGATTGACGTCACCTTAATAGACTTTTTGAATAAGATGGTAGCGATGCAAAATACTTGGTAAGCTAATGGAACTTCGACTCCTTGACATGAGCTATGGCTCCGATGCTGTACAATACAATAGGACCATCATCGGAGGGTGCCACTCCTAACTTGTCAGTGAATCTATACAATCTCTAACTTCTTTGCAAGCATCGAATACTGCAATATATTCTACCTCATAATTTGAATATGGCTATATTGTTCTGCTTGAAATCTTTCCAGCAGATTGCTCCATTACTTAGGGTAAGAATGTATTCTGATACATTCTTGCTATTATTATGTCCAACTAAAAATTGGAGTCATACTCTATAAGTTTTAAGTCAGATTCTCTATAACCGAATCACTGATCCTTAGTATTTCTCAAATACTTAAGGATGACTTTTCCATGATTCTCACCCGGATCTTGCAAGTATCCACTCACTACCCCTAGTGAGTATACCATATTCGATCTCATACATGATGTTCATGATAGAACAAATTTTACTCATAATACTCTATGTACATAGACTAGGATAACCTAAGCTGGCTCTTAATCTATCTCTATAGATCTTCATCCCTAGGATAAGGAATGCTTTTTCCAAATCCTTTATGGAGAACAATGATAACAGTGAAACTTTTATTCTCTGTAATATAAGGAATGTCATTCTCGATTAAAAAAATTTCATTCACATACAAAATAAAAAATACACTCATAGAACTATTAATCCATTTATATTTATAGGATTCTTCTTCGTTCTCAATGAAGCTATGTATTTTGATCATTTATCAAAATGCATGTTTCAACTCTGAAATATTTAGCATTGTCTCAAGAGAAAATATCTCGTTATGGTCAATACCATAATATTGACAATATCCTTAGGCAACCAGACGGGCATTGTAGGTTTTTACCTTCTCGTTTGTGCCCTCTAATCCTATTGAAGATCCACTTATACCCTTTGGGTTTTACCCCTTCGAGTGGATCAATGAGTATCCATACACCATTGATCTTCATGGACTTTATTTCAGACTCTATGGCTCCAAGCTACTAATCGAAGTCAGACCTCTGTATGGTATCCATGTATGTGATCAAATCTTTAATGTTCTCATCGAGTTCAACAGGATCATATTTCAAAATTGAAAATTGAAGTATCTATCCGATGGATATGGTATTCTACCGAATCTCCTCAATGGTGCCTCTACAATGGATTTCACATTTGATCTAATTAAATTTGATTCTATGGGTTCATTAGATTGTGTCGGTTCTTCTACCTGTCAAACTTCATAAGTTCCACATTAAAAGCATTAGTTCCTTCACCAAGGTACTTCTTTTTTTAAAAAAAATGTCGAACAACTCTTATTTTTTAGCATAGTAGAAGTTATATCCCCTAGATTCTTTGGGGTTATCCTATAAAATAATATATATAGGACTAAGATTCAAGCTAATCGATCTGCAAATTTTTGACATAAAACAAACACTCCCAAACTCTAAGATAAGAAAGTATTGGCTTATGTCTAGTCCATATCTCATATGGAGTCTTTGCAACTGATTAATTTAGAATCCAGTTCAGAATATAACAAACAGTCTTAAGAGCATAACCTTAAAAAGAGATTGATAGACTTAGGAACTCCATCATAGATCGAACTATATCTAGCAAAGTTGATTCAATAAGAGAAAATCCTATCCTCTTCTAAATATGTCAAAAACTCATCAGAAAGGCATTCTCCTCCTTGATCTGATTGAAGAGTTTCAATGCTGTTCCCAATTTGTTTCTCTATCTTATTAAGAAATTATTTAAATATTTTAAATAATTTAAATTTATGACAAACATGTTCATAGATTCAATACATCAATATGTATCAGACTCAGAATATCATTGGCTCATTCATCTTTTCTAGCAAAAGGTGATTTGATCATCTTACTAAAGAGATAGAATTGACAGGTTGACAATGATTCACAATCATTGACTTCGAAAATTATCTCCTGTTGATCCTATTCTTGTTTATACGATCAAGCTTAAATTATCAAAGGTAGGCTTCCATGATATTATCTACTTTAAGGAGTTTGTTTGTTGTGTACAGTACACTAATAGACTGTGTAAATATCATTTCTTAATTATCCATATGATTTTGACATCATTCATAATGATATCACAAAATCATTAAACAATAGTGATAATCACTAAAACGATATTGTTAGAATTAAAATTAGGCTTGACGATTCCTAAAATCAAGATTGAAACATAACTTCCATCTCGAATGTTCAGAAATCTCTTGCTATTTTCAAATTTTCTACTAATCTAAAATTATTACAATAATTTACATAGATTTTTTATATCCAATATCTAGATAGTAGTGTCACAGATAGAGAAATCATAAGGTATTATCATATAAGTACTTTATCTAGCAATCTTTTGTTGATTTCTCTTTCTTAGTCTATTCGGATCAAGGGACTCTGCCAGACTAGGTTAATCTTAGACTCTTTTGTCAGTTCAGACTCATTAACCCAAGCACGACTCTTTTGCACCTTCTTTTTTTTTTAAAGATTATTGTCCATCGAAGATACATATTCAGAGGTGCAAAAGAACTCCTTCAATATTTGAAGGATTTTCTCTCACTGAGCATCAACAAATTTACAACTAAATTCATATTCTTTACTGCTCTCAAAAAAATCATATGGTGATATGATCATTTGGTCACTTCTGATAAGTGCCTTTGATCGCATCATGTGTGTTGGATGTGGAAACATCAGGTGCTAGATCCATAATCATTTTTAAGATCCATTCGTACTTTAAAACTATTTGCAACTTTCGATACCATCTATCGAAGTTAGATCTTATAAATAAGTCACTTTTAAATGGTGAATGGAGCAATGGATATCTAGCCATAACTGAAAGAAAAACATAAGACCTCAATGTTTATGAATTGATTAAGCCTAAAAGCTTGGACTTTAGTCTAAAGGTTCTTCCACTATTTTATACAAATTGGTAGCCTCTACCTTCAATTCGAGGAATTACTTTAATCCTTTAGCGGGTACTAGAATCCACACAAACTGCATATAGGCTCGAGGATGGCTCGATCAAACCATATGCACCTATGGGTAGGTTTTCGATCAATTATTTTTTCAAATAATTTTTAGTAGTTAATTTAGCCCCAGATTTTATTTCAATAGACGATGGGCTTCCACTGAAAGTTCTGATTAGGTCAAACCATTAACATGAACCTACTCAGTGATTCTAGCTAATAAATGATCAGACTCGAGGATGACTCAATCAACCCAACCATCATCAAATAGTATAATAGAGTCATCATATGATGAATGATAATTCCATCACTCAGAGAGAACACCAGACGGATGGCACCTGCAATGTCAATTAAAAATAATGGACCCATTACCATTCACCTTAATGAGAGGCTATGATCCAGTTATCCCCATAACTAGCTCATTTTATGGATCTAATAATTTAAAAGATTTAATAAATTTAGAAAAATGAGAAGAAGAGATCAATCAGTAGATCACAATCCTCTCATTGATTTCATCAAGTCACTTAATCAGATTAGGATCATGCTGATCAAACTGGCATCTAGATCAATCACACTGATCAACCTTAATGGCGTGGGTTAACTCGAATCACTTAGCAGTTTAATCAAGATATAATCTATCAAATTGATCACGTAGGTGAGATCGGTGGAAGGGTCTACTAAGCTTGCCTTAGACACCATCAAAATAGCTAGATAAGTCACTCCTAATTAAAAATTATCAGTCAAAATGTCAAACTTATCTTAGATATCAATTGGTTAACTAATTTCGATTTGACCAGCCTAATGATTAGGGTTCAACTGCTGAGCTACAATTAAGGTCAATTTGGTCTAATCAAAGATATAGACTTGACCATCTACAACTATTGTATTGGTTCTAAGAAAATCTTGATTTAATCTAATTCAATATTTGATTAGATTTAATCAATTTCTCTATATAGACCATTAACTTTTTGATTCTAATCTTAGGTCTAACCCAATTAAGAGAATCTAATTTAAGCTAATCCATATCCTAATATTTTATGTAATTCACATTAGATCTTTAATTTACAATTCTAGATCTAATCGATTCTTCACTTAATTCTTAATTAAGTTTCAGCATCAACATGGGTTTAGATTTATATTTGAAATAATTTTAATTTTTTTTATTTTATAAATAATTTATAATAAATTTTATGCAAAGATTTTTTATTCTGAAACTAGATCGACTCAATCAACATTGAGTCGACTACACAAGAGGACTGGGTCAACTCAGCTCAAAACTAGGTCAACTCAATAATTGTGCGAGCACATTTTAGATCTTAAAAATCTTACATAATCTTAAAATAAAATCAATCAGAAATACTTTTTTACATCATATCTAAAATTATTATGATTCAAAATTTTATTTTTTCATGATTAAAATAATTTTAATCTATAGATTAGATATTTTATTTTTCATATAACTTTGTAGCACATACAACAAACTTAGAGTTTCAAGATCTAGAATTTTGCAGAAAAATAAGTTCTTCTTTTTGCATTCTTCTTCATGGGATCTAATCACATGGCACCCCTACACACTATAAAGCACCCCATCAAATGAAAAGAGAGGGCCTTTAAACCCTTTTTGCTCTTATGATCGGATGGTCTGGTGATCAACCCAATCCAAGTACTTGCTAATCGGATCATCTAATCTAATCATATATCATATATGTTTGATTTTAGATCTAATTAAAATTATATTAGATCTGATCACAATCTTAGATCACATATAAATCAGATCGTAAATATCACATGCAACAAAAAAAAATTAGATTTTATCAAAGATCGGCACAAACTAAGACAACCTTTTTACTGTAAAAAATAAACCTTACAGCAGAATAACCTTATATCAATTTATGCAATCAACCATTAATTAAATTCAGATCTAAGATATCATATATCAAATCTAAATAAAATTAAATTTTAGATTTAATATGTACATATAACATGTCATAACGAACTTAGGTTCTGATACCATTGTTGGTGAACGTCGGTGATTTCATGTATGTATTTCAAAAAAATTTTGAATAAATTACAGCGGAAAGCCAATAGATTAATCATATGAATCTAATATGTATATGATCAGATCAGTAAATCAACCTACTTTAGGATCTATGACATGATATATTGCATATAAAATCTGAAATAATCACATGATAAAATCTGTATGCATGGATGTAAGCAGCAGATCACATCTACTTCTAATCTAAGTTCAGAACTCGATATCTGAGCATAAATCGACAATCATCACTATTGAGAGACATGATGAAAAAGGTCCTTGCTGGTTGCTCACAACTACATATACGTCCGGCCTCTACGGAAAGTCCACTCGAAGTCCTGACCTGATTGATCTTCTCAAAAATATTAGTTCGTATGAAGATCTTCTTTTTGGCTGATCTAAATCCTTTCTTCAAATCTCTGAAATCTTTTCAGAGATTGAAGATGGACTTCTGGAGGAGATGAAGATTTGAAAAATAAAAATATGGAGAAGAAACTATTTTCTCTCCTTTTTTTTTCCAAACCCAAGGTCCAAACCCTAGGGCCTTTTTGATCTTGTGCTCACCCAAGAGAAGAGAACTCTTCTCTCCCTTTTCATGCCATAAACTCACACCCCAAAGCCCCTTAACATAGAGAACTTCTTCTCTACTATCTTGCACACACAAAAGAAATAATAAAAGCCTCTTTTATTGGCATGTAATAAGTGGGGATGAAGAGTCCTAGATTTGTTGGACTCTTATTTGCCTTTTGTCACCTCCTCTCATCAAATCACGCCCAAAAGAAATATGGGATGCCCAACCACTTATTTTCCATGATAAAACCAGATCTGATCTGATTTCCCATGATGAGAAACCCCCATGTTATCGCACAAAATAAGAGGAATAAAAGGAAGTGGCGGCAAGGTCTAAGAGATAATGTCAAACATTATCCATATGGTATCCAATTTCAAATCTAATTTGAACATACCAAATAAAATTAGATCCTATCCAAATTTAGATGTGAGATAGAGAAGGAAAAGGGCTCTTTGGCATGAAAAAACTCATGCAAAAACTTTTTGTGCGTGGACATAGATGGCATCAAAAATTATGGCACGAGGGGAGGAAGAGTCTAATACAATGTAGACTCTTGGTCTTCTTATTTGAATCCAAACCAAATCACATCTGATTTAGCCCAAATAAAATAGATGAAATCTAATCTAAATAGGCTCATAAATTTTTAATCAAATTTTAATCAAATTAGAAATTGATTGAACCAAAATTCTAATCAAATCAGGGATATTTCTCCCTTAACGATTAGGTCATCTCATAATCTAATCGGATCAAACCTAATTGAATCTAATTTAATTAGATTTTATTAATCCTCTTTATTCAATCAAATTGAGCTAATTAATAATTTAATTACTAATTAATCTTCCATTAATTTACTAACACTTGATGAATAAATTTACTATAACTTTTGCATAAGATTAATCATCAATTGAATTGACGATTAAGTCTTTGAACGATTCTCAATCATTGATCAGCTACATGATCAGTCAGAAACTTCTTTTGAGCATGACCCCATAGGTTTAAACCTAAGTTGGTAGCATAAGAATAAATTTCTAAACCAATCGATGTAACCATCTAGCAATGGTGACCCGACGTCCAGATAGATCGAATGATGATGAAACAATATTCAAAAACCTATTAGCATATGGTTACTGTATAATTTATTTCTTTAACTCTAATGCTCGAGGATGATCTATGATTTAACTGTTAATCCTAGATAAGTCATCCACATTGTATTTCAATCTTTCAAATCTGTCACATGGATTATCCGGGTCCTGATTTTGTTAAATTGAAATATATTGATACATTTACTCCTACTAATTCAGAGAGATCAATCCCATCTTGACTCACGCACCGACTTGATAAGTACTTGACTGCATCCAAAAATCTTCCATCACTAAATTAGAAACTCAATTAGTCTGACATCAAAGTATAGTGAGTTGCTTGCAAGTTACCATGGTGATCTCAGGTCAGAGGGACATACCCATACTATTCACGAGCTATCCTTGACAGCAGAGTGCTCCACAGTTGGTCACATCCAGTGAGATATACTCCTACATCTCACCTGCATGCCATACCAGTGTCTCCACACCATTTGTTATAAGGACAATCAATGCATATGGCACATAACGACTTACACTTGATATCGCTATCGTTCTAGTAATAACGTATCGTTTAATCATGAACTAATTTAAGGACTATGCGATAAATCCTCTTTTATCGATCAAAATAATCTTAAGGACTTCATCACAACATAAGAGTTCATTAAAAGATGTAATCTTGTGATGAAAAAAGCTAAATAATTTTTATTATTTATCAATTCATATACATTTATAATTAGCATAATCGTCAAATGATTGGCTTTAGGATATATTTTTCAACAGATTGTAGTGCCTTCAAACCATAAAAAGATAAGTGACCAAGATGTCCCCTTGGCCCTTCAGCTGGCAGATTGGAGGTCCCAAAGTTGAGTATCCAGGGTGTCTCCCCTACCTTTAGGTTAGCAAACCAGAGGTCCCAAAGTTAAGTGTCTAGGTGCAACTAGGGGAGTCCTAGAGTTTGTGTCTCGAGATTGTCCCCTAGCCTTTAGGCTTGTAAATTGGAGGTCTTGGGGATTGGTCCTTGGGGTGTCTCCAGGGATATCTAGGAGTTTGGATCTCCAAGAGTTTGGATGTCCAAGTTATCTTCCTAGCTTGGAGGCTTATAGCAACCCAGGCAATCCTTGAGATTGTTGGGTTTTGGCACCTCAAATTTGGTCCACAGTAGTGAAAGCCACAGCAGTGAAGCCCAAAATGGAGAAGCCCACAGTACAAGCCCATAGGAGCGTGGCCCATAAGCACACAGGCCTACAGGCATGCCCTGGAATTAGATTGAGTTTGTTTTAGAAAGCTATCAGAGGTTTCGAAAAATGATTTTGGTTAGTGAATCCAAAAAACTAACTGGATTTAAATTATGAGCCTGAAAAATAATCTTGCTATAATCTATGTAGAGATTATAATGAAATTTTCAAGTGAGACATGGGAAGTAAATGTAAGTACTGGATTTGGCATCGAACCATTATAAATTTTTAGTGTTTATGTGTAGCTCCTCTTTAACTTGCATTACATCTTAATTGCTTATTTATTTTAGCATTTCTAACTTTGTATCATCTTATCATACTTCATATAATTTGAAATTTATGCATAGCAAGTTTTAAATTTTTTAAAAACTTAATTCACCCCCTTTTGGGTTGTCTCTTTAGGCAACAGTTGGTATCTCAACTCTATAAGAATCACCTTCTTTGTCTTGAAGGAGAGGTTGAATGGATTTTCTTCAATCAGTGCTCAACGAGTAGGTCGATAGGACCAAAGTATGTGTTGAGAATGTCTGGCCAAGATACTATCTCTACAGAATCTTTTTGATACCACATGTCATAGCAGAAAAAAGAAGAAACAAAATAGAAATACAATCAAATACATAGATCAGCCAAAAGGCTCGCCTCCACAAGACATGCAAGCTTCACTATGAGAAAAAAAAAATTATAAGAGAAGATCACACCCTCAATCCTTGTACATCCAATCTCTCTCTCTCATAAGAAGCTCTCTCTCACAAAAGCTCTCTCTCTAGGAAGACTCCCTGAATCCCTGAAGTGATCGCTGTCTGCTGTTTGATAGTCTACCTGAAGCACTCCTGCTTCTACTCTCTATTGGCATCCTCTCGGTCTACTGTTGTTGCTCAGCCTGCATCTCAAAATCTCTGTCGAACTACACCATGCCATGCTCTCTGTTCGCTGCCATAGGCTTTTTAAAGATCTGAATCCAAGCCCTGATCGGATATGCACTTTGATTATCACTCGAACATGCCTCTAAACCATCAAATCTCGATCGGCTCATCCCTGGACCATTCGTTCGTGCCTCATCGCATGCTACACGCCCCCTGATCATGCAGATCAAGCATCCAACAATTAAATCAAACCCGCAATGCCTTAGGATCCATCAGATCGTGCAACAAGCCACCCGATCCATGAAAAACACCCTGGACCATGACAAACCCCCTAGGAAACAACATCGATTCACCATGGACCACATGAAACCCAGGGGAAATGCTCCACTGGTGCACGCTCTATGCTGTGCGTCGCGACATAGCCCCCCGATCCACTATGGATTGCGATGGGCTGAGTGGGCTGGCACCCATGCTTGCCCGCATCGGGCCTCGCCCACATTGGATCAGGGTTGCATGCTAGGCCATGCCCATGTTGGGCCCTGGCGGTGCCGCTGCCAACCTCCATCGGCCTCCATCACTCCATGTGCTATTCTAGCTTCTCTCGTACATAACTTCGCCTTTTGATCTTCGTTTGGGCTAATCTTGGACTCGTTAGACTCCATTCGTCATCCTGAACCTCACTGTGAACTCAGTATAGATCGAATCTTGAGATATCAAGTTCTAACAATCTTCATCTTAACTCAACATTCAACCTCCTCCTAACTCTGAGAGCTTCTAGATCTTCTCGCCCCTATGCCCTAGAACAATCATCTGCTGACCATGGATGGGCAAACATAAGAGTCGAGCCAAGCCACTCGATCCCATCTCTATCATATACTGTACTTCTTCTAACTTGAGATCTGCTCGGGGTATCCTCATGCAGCAATAAGAATCTCACCCTACGATACCGTCTCTCATCCTTTCGAGTCTCGCAGCTCGTGTTCGATCCACCTCCACCTGGAGCTCCACCTCACTCTGGACTCTCCTTGGCTCCTGAAGCTTCACCTCACACTAGGCTCCCTGTCAGATAGCAATATCCTCTCATCCTCTTCTTTTCCTCTAGAATAACCCTATTACTGTACAATACCTTTAGGATTCCTCCACCAGCTACCATCCTGTAGTCTCTCAAATTCAGTCTGCTTAGTGAGATAAGATTTCATCTAAAATCGAACATGTATCGAACCTCCCCCAATCTTCTCATTACACCATCATGTATCCTCCAGCTGACCGTCCTGATACCTCTGATCGCACAACTCGATCCATCCAGTAGATAACCAGTGCCCTCACTACTCTCCAAGGAGTCAAAGTGCTCCTCTTTGCAACATACACGATAGATACATGCAGAATCTAAAATTTACTATTGAGAATAAGTAGATACTTCATCAGATATCTCCAAAACATCATCCTTTGTCTCACTACTGGCCATCACTGCAGTAGTCCTCATCCGATCTCTGAGTTGAAAGCAATCTCTATCTAGATGTCCTAACTCATCTCACAGGTAACATCTGATCTTACTCAAGTTTCTCATCCTGAACTTAAACCATCCTCGTCGCGATCTCCTTTTGCTCTATCTACCATCTTCTGCTCCTTTAAAAATCGTCAAAGCTGAGCTGTCACTGTCTGAGCTCAAAATTGGGTTCTTCCGCCTGAGAACCTCATTTTGGACAATCACCACGATGATCTCATCCATCTTGATGGTACTCTTCCCCACTAGAAGAGTAGACATCAAGGACTCATATGAAGGGGAAAGCGACACTAGCAAGACCAGCATCCTGATTTTCTTCTCAACTTTCTCGTCAATGCTGAGGATGTCGATGAGGATCTTCTGAAAGTGACTGAGATGCTCCTGCATGCTCTATCCCTCAGTCATTTGTAGCTAGTAGAACTACCTCCAGTGGAAGAGAGTGTTAGTGAGAGACTTCGTCATGTACAACTACTCAAGTCTTGACCATAGCACCATCAGAGAAGACTCGCCAAGCATATAAATCACCATCTCATCCATTAGATATAAGTAGATTGTACTCACCATCTGCATCTCAAGCCGCCTCCAATCCTGTACGTCCATAGTAGTCGGCTTCTTCTCACATAAGAGAGCATCGATCAATCCTTGTTGGATAAGCATGTCCTTCACTCTTGCCTGCCATAAGGAGAAATAGCTCTTTCCATCAAATCTAGTGATCTTCATCTTAATTGAGCCTATTTTCTCTATCTTCAATCTTGCTTACCACCGCCGCAACCTACGCCCTGATACCATCTTGCTCTGATACCACTTGTTGGGGATGTCTGGCCAGGACACCACCTCCACAGGATATTTTTGGTACCATGCATCATAGTAGATAAAAAAAAAATAAAATAGAAATACAATCAAATACATGGATCAGCCAAAAGGCTCACCTCTATGGGCATGCAAGCTTCACTATGAAAAAAGAAAAAATTACAAGAGGAGATCAAACCCTCAATCCTCGTATATCCAATCTCTCTCTCATAAGAAGCTCTTCTTCACAAAAGCTCTCTCTAGAAAGATCTCCTAAACCTCTGAAATGATCGCTGTCTGCTACCTAACAATCTGCCTGAAGCACTCCTACTTCTACTCTCTGTCGGCTTCCTCTCAGTCTATTGCTGCTGCTCAGCCTACATCTTAGGACCTCTATCGAATCACACCACGTCATGCCCTCTGTTTGCTACCACAAGCTGTTTAAAGATCTGAATCTGAGCCCTGATCAGATATGCACTTTGATTATCACCCGAACATGTCGTTGAACCATCAGATCTCGATCAGCTCATCCCTGGGCCATTCGATCACACCTCATTGCATGCTGCACACCCCCTGATCATGCTGATCAAGCATCCAACCATTAGATAAAACCCACAACATCTTGGGAGCCGTCAGATCATGCAATGGGTCACCCGATCCATGAAAAACAACCTGGACCATAAGAAACCCCTAGAAAATGGTGCCAGTCCACCATGAACCATGCAAAAACCAGGGAAAATGCTCCGCTAGTCCACGCTCTCTGCTATGCACCATGACATAGCCCCCCGATCCATCGTGGATTGTGATGGGTTGAGCAAGCTAGCACCTGTGCTCACCCACGCTGGGCCTCACCCATATTGGGTCAGGGCCGCATGCTAGGCTACACCAGCACTGGGCCCTGGCGGCACTGCCTCCAACCTCCGTTGGCTCGCCGCCAGCCTCCACTGCTCTGTGGGCTGTGCTAGCTTCTCTCGCACGTAACTTCACCGTCTGATCTTCATTTGGACTGATCTTGGGCACATTGGACTTCGTTCATCATACTGGACCTCACTGTAGATTCAGTATGTATCGAATCTCGAGACGTCAAATCCTAACAGTATGCTAGATAGCCTGAATCCATGTTCAACTTGTGGACAATAATAGAAAGATCTATATCTGGCTCACCAACACTATCTAGGCGAACATATTGACATTGGCATGGAGATAGTTGACAAGCTGAGTGTTAGAACTAGGGTTGATTTGCACAGCAGAATTTAAAAATTTTATAATCATAACTCATCAGAAAAATATATTTTCAGATTAATATGATATGAGATCTCATCTCAAATCAACCTCGGATCTCTCATAATTGTTAAGGTTAAGATTAAAAAAGGAAGATTAAGTCTTCATCTTTACTCGGGTAGTTCTTCACTACAATCTGATGATCGTGGATGTCTTTTTTTTAGTTTCTTAAAGCCGCACAAATGTCCGACCTTTATAGGTATCCACACAGAAAAGATCAAAGATTCTTCTCAAAATAATTTTTGTTTCCTTTTTAAGAAAATCAGCATGCAGATTTTTCTCTTTGAAGCCCTTGATCAAGCTTCAACTTTTGATCGCCGATACAAGAAGAAAGCAGACCCACCCAACACCTTGAGTGTCCCAGCCTTGGGTGTGAGAGGCAGAAAGAGGAGAGAAAGAGGCACTGAAAAAATAAATCTAAATTTTATCTCTTCTTTCTTTCAATCCAACACCACACCATACAGCCCTTTTTAAAGGGATAAAACCCTAATGTCTTGGACTCTTGGCATCCAAGAATCCCACCAGATTAAACTCCTTATCATGTAAGGAAAGAGGAGCGTTGGAGTTATCATGGGGTGCACAAAATCCTTCTCCACATGAAACACTTTCACGTGGAGTTAGGGCAACAACAATAAGAGGGCATTAGGATTCAAAAGGAGCAAGAGTCCTTCTGCTCCTAAAACACCTTGTGCTCTCTCTCCCCTATCCATATTATAATCTGAAATTAGTTGAAAATATGGTGTGGAATAAAGGGAAACAAATGGGCATGAGTCCTCATGGGTTTGGGTTTTGATTATGAGATCAAATCTCAAACCAACAAGGAGTCCAAGTCCCACAAATCTTTGACCAAATCAAACCTTTTGATTTAGTCAAATCCTCTTAATTTCTCAAATCTTTATTTAAGGAGGACTCGAGCTCATGATGCCCTCTCTCTCGACACAATTAATAATTGGATGCGTGCTTAAAATAAAATCAAAAACAAAATCTTTATCTAATAAGGACTCCTAATGACATGAAGAATCTAGGGTTTAACCATATGCTAGCATAGTATTCCAAAATCCTTTTGGATTTCATAAATCCTAATCTAATTCAGACTTCTCAAGTCCAATTTTAAATCCTTGATCTATTTCCTATTATGTGTGACCCTACAAGTTCTATTTTATCTGGTAGTAAAATATATTATGATCTCTGTTGGTGCAAAAATCCACTTGCACCGGAGAAGCTGGAGTCGAGGAAGTCGCGGTCGCCGCCGGGACCTGCAAAGGAAGTCTAAACCGGAGGTGGGGTTGCTCCGGCAAGACCCTCTGACGCTCAAGTCAGTTCTCTGCCTCAACAAGAATGGAGTGCTCCAACGGAGAATTTAGCAGAGTTTTTAGATAAAAAAGACGAGAGCTTAGAGAATAACGTATCTGGGGTCCCCCCTTTTTATAGACGGAGGGTGCCACAGACTGATAGCGACGTTCGTAACCGTCTGGTAGTGGGCTGCCCAGGGTCAGGTGGAGTTTGCTGCGAAGAGTAGTGGGGTGGACCCGTGGCTATCACCGGGGCGCGCCACGTGGAGTCTGTCGTGGGGAGTGGAGCAGCGTCTGTTGTCACGACTTGCCAGCGGATGGGAGAATCGCGCGGTATCCGTCGCAGGAAGTGGAGCAGGATCGTGGCCGTTATTGTGGCCTGCCAGGGAGTAGTGGAACTGCGCGGAATCCACCGCAGGAAGTGGAGCAGGATCGTGGCCGTTATTGTGGCCTGCCAGTGGAGTGCAGATCCGTCGGCTGAAGTTCGGCCAGCGGACGGAGCCCGGCTCCTGTAGGAGTCCGGGTGGAGTCTACTTGCGGTTGAAGTTGTTGGCGGAGTCTGGCTCCCGTAGGAGTCCGGACGAAGTCTGTCTGCAGCCGTTGGAGTCGAGGACAAAGCCCGACTCCCATAGGAGTCCGGGCGGAGTCTACTTGCAGTGAAGTTGTTGGCGGAGTCCGGCTCCCGTAGGAGTCCAGACGAAGTCTGTCTGCAGCCGTTGGAGTCGAGGATGAGCCCGACTCCCGTAGGAGTCCGGGCGGAGTCTTCCTGCAATCGAAGTTAAGGCGAAGTCTGGCTCCCGTAGGAGTCCGGACGAAGTCTGTCTGCAGCCGTTGGAGTCGAGGATGAAGCCCGGCTCCCGTAGGAGTCCGGGCGAGTCTTCCTGCAATTGAAGTTAAAGGCGAAGTCCGGCTCCCGTAGGAGACCGGACAAGGCTTACCGGCAGCTGATGTTGAGGACGGAGCCCGGCTCCTGTAGGAGTCCGGGCGGAGTCTACTTGCGGTTGAAATTGTTGGCGGAGTCCGGCTCCCGTAGGAGTCCGGACGAAGTCTGTCTGCAGCCGTTGGAGCCGAGGACGAAGCCTGACTCCCGTAGGAGTCCGGGCGGAGTTTCCTGCAATGAAGTTAAAGGCGAAGTCCGGCTCCCGTAGGAGACCGGACAAGGCTTACCGGCAGCTGATGTTGAGGACGGAGCCCGGCTCCTGTAGGAGTCCGGGCGGAGTCTACTTGGGTTGAAATTGTTGGCGAGTCCGGCTCCGTAGGAGTCGGACGAAGTCTGTCTGCAGCCGTTGGAGCCGAGGAGAAGCCCGGCTCCCGTAGGAGTCCGGGCGGAGTCTTCCTGCAATGAAGTTAAAGGCGAAGTCCGGCTCCCGTAGGAGACCGGACAAGGCTTACCGGCAGCTGATGTTGAGGACGGAGCCCGGCTCCTGTAGGAGTCCGGCGGAGTCTACTTGCGGTTGAAATTGTTGGCGGAGTCCGGCTCCCGTAGGAGTCCGGACGAACCTTACCGGCGGTTGACGTTGGCGACGAAGCTCGGCTCCCGTAGGAGTCCGGGCGGACCTCCTGGAGCCGATTCTGCTGAGGACTTCGGCTGTGGGTATTTTATACCCAACACCAGTCCCCTACTTCCGAGTTTGAATTTTGAACGAAGGAAGTACAGAGAGAGATGGGCACAGCCGAAGCCGTCCCTTCGAATCCTGCGCACTGCCGCCCCAGATATTTTGGCATTAAATGTGCGCGTGCTGGAGTCTTTTCGGATCGGGCGATACGAAGCGACCCTTCAAATTCTCGTCGGTACACTGGCCCAGGTATGGCGCCATAATGGCCCTGCTGATTCATCAGCTGCTTTTAGCCGCCTGCCGGGGGGAGTGGGAACGTGCCGGGTGTGGACTGGCTTGGGGGGATTCACGATCATTATGGCGTCGGATCCCAGGGTCTATTTAAACCCGTCCTCCCACCTTTAGGTGCCCTATTCCATTCCAGAGTTTCGACCAGTGTCTGCCTTCTCTTCGAGAGCCCTGTTTCAGTGGGCATCTTCTCGAGCCGTAGGTGTCTTCCAAATATCTCTGTCTTCATCCCTCCGGTCCCTCAGAGCGATATAGGTTAGTTCCAGCACCTTCAACCTTCTTTCCACCGCCTAGGGACTCTTCTCTGTCATTATTTTTTTGCGTCCCTCCGAGTTAGTTTCCTGTGGCCTCTCGTCCCCCCTTCTGTCCGTCTTCTTAGGGACCTTTAGAGCCCCCTTCGAAACTACTCAAATATCTTCTGGCTCTTCTGCTCCCTGCAGTTCCGGGAGCTCTTCCGCCTCAAACCCCAGGTCCCCGGCTCTGTAGATGAACCTGCGTCTGGGGCTGGGCTCCGCCCGATTTTCGCGTCGGGCGCCATTCCATGTTCCTGACCTCGGAGGAACTCTTCTGATAAGGGTTCAGTACGGAGTTCCTCCAGAGTACGACCTGGAGCTGCCTGGCCCTTCTGACCGGGCCAGCACTCCCCCTTCCGGTCATTTTTGTCTGTACCAAGAAGCGTTCCGTGCCGGACTCTGGCTTCCACTTCCTTCCTTTGTTGTTGCCCTCTTCCGCTTCTTAGACATCTCCTTAGCTTCCGTGGCCTCGAATTCTTTTAGGTTCTTGATAGGATTTCTCTCCCTCTGCCACGTAGTCGAGGTCCAACCGTCCCTCTCCTTGTTTAGGCACTTCTATACCTTCAAGCGCCATCCTTCGGCGAAAGACTGGTGGTACTTCTCCCCCCAGTTC
>NC_026007.2:19924381-19994522 GCF_000442705.2 Elaeis guineensis | reverse complement strand
GATTTAATAAATTTAGAAAAATGAGAAGAAGAGATCAATCAGTAGATCACAATCCTCTCATTGATTTCATCAAGTCACTTAATCAGATTAGGATCATGCTGATCAAACTGGCATCTAGATCAATCACACTGATCAACCTTAATGGCGTGGGTTAACTCGAATCACTTAGCAGTTTAATCAAGATATAATCTATCAAATTGATCACGTAGGTGAGATCGGTGGAAGGGTCTACTAAGCTTGCCTTAGACACCATCAAAATAGCTAGATAAGTCACTCCTAATTAAAAATTATCAGTCAAAATGTCAAACTTATCTTAGATATCAATTGGTTAACTAATTTCGATTTGACCAGCCTAATGATTAGGGTTCAACTGCTGAGCTACAATTAAGGTCAATTTGGTCTAATCAAAGATATAGACTTGACCATCTACAACTATTGTATTGGTTCTAAGAAAATCTTGATTTAATCTAATTCAATATTTGATTAGATTTAATCAATTTCTCTATATAGACCATTAACTTTTTGATTCTAATCTTAGGTCTAACCCAATTAAGAGAATCTAATTTAAGCTAATCCATATCCTAATATTTATGTAATTCACATTAGATCTTTAATTTACAATTCTAGATCTAATCGATTCTTCACTTAATTCTTAATTAAGTTTCAGCATCAACATGGGTTTAGATTTATATTTGAAATAATTTTAATTTTTTTTATTTTATAAATAATTTTATAATAAATTTTATGCAAAGATTTTTTATTCTGAAACTAGATCGACTCAATCAACATTGAGTCGACTACACAAGAGGACTGGGTCAACTCAGCTCAAAACTAGGTCAACTCAATAATTGTGCGAGCACATTTTAGATCTTAAAAATCTTACATAATCTTAAAATAAAATCAATCAGAAATACTTTTTTACATCATATCTAAAATTATTATGATTCAAAATTTTATTTTTTCATGATTAAAATAATTTTAATCTATAGATTAGATATTTTATTTTTCATATAACTTTGTAGCACATACAACAAACTTAGAGTTTCAAGATCTAGAATTTTGCAGAAAAATAAGTTCTTCTTTTTGCATTCTTCTTCATGGGATCTAATCACATGGCACCCCTACACACTATAAAGCACCCCATCAAATGAAAAGAGAGGGCCTTTAAACCCTTTTTGCTCTTATGATCGGATGGTCTGGTGATCAACCCAATCCAAGTACTTGCTAATCGGATCATCTAATCTAATCATATATCATATATGTTTGATTTTAGATCTAATTAAAATTATATTAGATCTGATCACAATCTTAGATCACATATAAATCAGATCGTAAATATCACATGCAACAAAAAAAAATTAGATTTTATCAAAGATCGGCACAAACTAAGACAACCTTTTTACTGTAAAAAATAAACCTTACAGCAGAATAACCTTATATCAATTTATGCAATCAACCATTAATTAAATTCAGATCTAAGATATCATATATCAAATCTAAATAAAATTAAATTTTAGATTTAATATGTACATATAACATGTCATAACGAACTTAGGTTCTGATACCATTGTTGGTGAACGTCGGTGATTTCATGTATGTATTTCAAAAAAATTTTGAATAAATTACAGCGGAAAGCCAATAGATTAATCATATGAATCTAATATGTATATGATCAGATCAGTAAATCAACCTACTTTAGGATCTATGACATGATATATTGCATATAAAATCTGAAATAATCACATGATAAAATCTGTATGCATGGATGTAAGCAGCAGATCACATCTACTTCTAATCTAAGTTCAGAACTCGATATCTGAGCATAAATCGACAATCATCACTATTGAGAGACATGATGAAAAAGGTCCTTGCTGGTTGCTCACAACTACATATACGTCCGGCCTCTACGGAAAGTCCACTCGAAGTCCTGACCTGATTGATCTTCTCAAAAATATTAGTTCGTATGAAGATCTTCTTTTTGGCTGATCTAAATCCTTTCTTCAAATCTCTGAAATCTTTTCAGAGATTGAAGATGGACTTCTGGAGGAGATGAAGATTTGAAAAATAAAAATATGGAGAAGAAACTATTTTCTCTCCTTTTTTTTTCCAAACCCAAGGTCCAAACCCTAGGGCCTTTTTGATCTTGTGCTCACCCAAGAGAAGAGAACTCTTCTCTCCCTTTTCATGCCATAAACTCACACCCCAAAGCCCCTTAACATAGAGAACTTCTTCTCTACTATCTTGCACACACAAAAGAAATAATAAAAGCCTCTTTTATTGGCATGTAATAAGTGGGGATGAAGAGTCCTAGATTTGTTGGACTCTTATTTGCCTTTTGTCACCTCCTCTCATCAAATCACGCCCAAAAGAAATATGGGATGCCCAACCACTTATTTTCCATGATAAAACCAGATCTGATCTGATTTCCCATGATGAGAAACCCCCATGTTATCGCACAAAATAAGAGGAATAAAAGGAAGTGGCGGCAAGGTCTAAGAGATAATGTCAAACATTATCCATATGGTATCCAATTTCAAATCTAATTTGAACATACCAAATAAAATTAGATCCTATCCAAATTTAGATGTGAGATAGAGAAGGAAAAGGGCTCTTTGGCATGAAAAAACTCATGCAAAAACTTTTTGTGCGTGGACATAGATGGCATCAAAAATTATGGCACGAGGGGAGGAAGAGTCTAATACAATGTAGACTCTTGGTCTTCTTATTTGAATCCAAACCAAATCACATCTGATTTAGCCCAAATAAAATAGATGAAATCTAATCTAAATAGGCTCATAAATTTTTAATCAAATTTTAATCAAATTAGAAATTGATTGAACCAAAATTCTAATCAAATCAGGGATATTTCTCCCTTAACGATTAGGTCATCTCATAATCTAATCGGATCAAACCTAATTGAATCTAATTTAATTAGATTTTATTAATCCTCTTTATTCAATCAAATTGAGCTAATTAATAATTTAATTACTAATTAATCTTCCATTAATTTACTAACACTTGATGAATAAATTTACTATAACTTTTGCATAAGATTAATCATCAATTGAATTGACGATTAAGTCTTTGAACGATTCTCAATCATTGATCAGCTACATGATCAGTCAGAAACTTCTTTTGAGCATGACCCCATAGGTTTAAACCTAAGTTGGTAGCATAAGAATAAATTTCTAAACCAATCGATGTAACCATCTAGCAATGGTGACCCGACGTCCAGATAGATCGAATGATGATGAAACAATATTCAAAAACCTATTAGCATATGGTTACTGTATAATTTATTTCTTTAACTCTAATGCTCGAGGATGATCTATGATTTAACTGTTAATCCTAGATAAGTCATCCACATTGTATTTCAATCTTTCAAATCTGTCACATGGATTATCCGGGTCCTGATTTTGTTAAATTGAAATATATTGATACATTTACTCCTACTAATTCAGAGAGATCAATCCCATCTTGACTCACGCACCGACTTGATAAGTACTTGACTGCATCCAAAAATCTTCCATCACTAAATTAGAAACTCAATTAGTCTGACATCAAAGTATAGTGAGTTGCTTGCAAGTTACCATGGTGATCTCAGGTCAGAGGGACATACCCATACTATTCACGAGCTATCCTTGACAGCAGAGTGCTCCACAGTTGGTCACATCCAGTGAGATATACTCCTACATCTCACCTGCATGCCATACCAGTGTCTCCACACCATTTGTTATAAGGACAATCAATGCATATGGCACATAACGACTTACACTTGATATCGCTATCGTTCTAGTAATAACGTATCGTTTAATCATGAACTAATTTAAGGACTATGCGATAAATCCTCTTTTATCGATCAAAATAATCTTAAGGACTTCATCACAACATAAGAGTTCATTAAAAGATGTAATCTTGTGATGAAAAAAGCTAAATAATTTTTATTATTTATCAATTCATATACATTTATAATTAGCATAATCGTCAAATGATTGGCTTTAGGATATATTTTTCAACAGATTGTAGTGCCTTCAAACCATAAAAAGATAAGTGACCAAGATGTCCCCTTGGCCCTTCAGCTGGCAGATTGGAGGTCCCAAAGTTGAGTATCCAGGGTGTCTCCCCTACCTTTAGGTTAGCAAACCAGAGGTCCCAAAGTTAAGTGTCTAGGTGCAACTAGGGGAGTCCTAGAGTTTGTGTCTCGAGATTGTCCCCTAGCCTTTAGGCTTGTAAATTGGAGGTCTTGGGGATTGGTCCTTGGGGTGTCTCCAGGGATATCTAGGAGTTTGGATCTCCAAGAGTTTGGATGTCCAAGTTATCTTCCTAGCTTGGAGGCTTATAGCAACCCAGGCAATCCTTGAGATTGTTGGGTTTTGGCACCTCAAATTTGGTCCACAGTAGTGAAAGCCACAGCAGTGAAGCCCAAAATGGAGAAGCCCACAGTACAAGCCCATAGGAGCGTGGCCCATAAGCACACAGGCCTACAGGCATGCCCTGGAATTAGATTGAGTTTGTTTTAGAAAGCTATCAGAGGTTTCGAAAAATGATTTTGGTTAGTGAATCCAAAAAACTAACTGGATTTAAATTATGAGCCTGAAAAATAATCTTGCTATAATCTATGTAGAGATTATAATGAAATTTTCAAGTGAGACATGGGAAGTAAATGTAAGTACTGGATTTGGCATCGAACCATTATAAATTTTTAGTGTTTATGTGTAGCTCCTCTTTAACTTGCATTACATCTTAATTGCTTATTTATTTTAGCATTTCTAACTTTGTATCATCTTATCATACTTCATATAATTTGAAATTTATGCATAGCAAGTTTTAAATTTTTTAAAAACTTAATTCACCCCCTTTTGGGTTGTCTCTTTAGGCAACAGTTGGTATCTCAACTCTATAAGAATCACCTTCTTTGTCTTGAAGGAGAGGTTGAATGGATTTTCTTCAATCAGTGCTCAACGAGTAGGTCGATAGGACCAAAGTATGTGTTGAGAATGTCTGGCCAAGATACTATCTCTACAGAATCTTTTTGATACCACATGTCATAGCAGAAAAAAGAAGAAACAAAATAGAAATACAATCAAATACATAGATCAGCCAAAAGGCTCGCCTCCACAAGACATGCAAGCTTCACTATGAGAAAAAAAAAATTATAAGAGAAGATCACACCCTCAATCCTTGTACATCCAATCTCTCTCTCTCATAAGAAGCTCTCTCTCACAAAAGCTCTCTCTCTAGGAAGACTCCCTGAATCCCTGAAGTGATCGCTGTCTGCTGTTTGATAGTCTACCTGAAGCACTCCTGCTTCTACTCTCTATTGGCATCCTCTCGGTCTACTGTTGTTGCTCAGCCTGCATCTCAAAATCTCTGTCGAACTACACCATGCCATGCTCTCTGTTCGCTGCCATAGGCTTTTTAAAGATCTGAATCCAAGCCCTGATCGGATATGCACTTTGATTATCACTCGAACATGCCTCTAAACCATCAAATCTCGATCGGCTCATCCCTGGACCATTCGTTCGTGCCTCATCGCATGCTACACGCCCCCTGATCATGCAGATCAAGCATCCAACAATTAAATCAAACCCGCAATGCCTTAGGATCCATCAGATCGTGCAACAAGCCACCCGATCCATGAAAAACACCCTGGACCATGACAAACCCCCTAGGAAACAACATCGATTCACCATGGACCACATGAAACCCAGGGGAAATGCTCCACTGGTGCACGCTCTATGCTGTGCGTCGCGACATAGCCCCCCGATCCACTATGGATTGCGATGGGCTGAGTGGGCTGGCACCCATGCTTGCCCGCATCGGGCCTCGCCCACATTGGATCAGGGTTGCATGCTAGGCCATGCCCATGTTGGGCCCTGGCGGTGCCGCTGCCAACCTCCATCGGCCTCCATCACTCCATGTGCTATTCTAGCTTCTCTCGTACATAACTTCGCCTTTTGATCTTCGTTTGGGCTAATCTTGGACTCGTTAGACTCCATTCGTCATCCTGAACCTCACTGTGAACTCAGTATAGATCGAATCTTGAGATATCAAGTTCTAACAATCTTCATCTTAACTCAACATTCAACCTCCTCCTAACTCTGAGAGCTTCTAGATCTTCTCGCCCCTATGCCCTAGAACAATCATCTGCTGACCATGGATGGGCAAACATAAGAGTCGAGCCAAGCCACTCGATCCCATCTCTATCATATACTGTACTTCTTCTAACTTGAGATCTGCTCGGGGTATCCTCATGCAGCAATAAGAATCTCACCCTACGATACCGTCTCTCATCCTTTCGAGTCTCGCAGCTCGTGTTCGATCCACCTCCACCTGGAGCTCCACCTCACTCTGGACTCTCCTTGGCTCCTGAAGCTTCACCTCACACTAGGCTCCCTGTCAGATAGCAATATCCTCTCATCCTCTTCTTTTCCTCTAGAATAACCCTATTACTGTACAATACCTTTAGGATTCCTCCACCAGCTACCATCCTGTAGTCTCTCAAATTCAGTCTGCTTAGTGAGATAAGATTTCATCTAAAATCGAACATGTATCGAACCTCCCCCAATCTTCTCATTACACCATCATGTATCCTCCAGCTGACCGTCCTGATACCTCTGATCGCACAACTCGATCCATCCAGTAGATAACCAGTGCCCTCACTACTCTCCAAGGAGTCAAAGTGCTCCTCTTTGCAACATACACGATAGATACATGCAGAATCTAAAATTTACTATTGAGAATAAGTAGATACTTCATCAGATATCTCCAAAACATCATCCTTTGTCTCACTACTGGCCATCACTGCAGTAGTCCTCATCCGATCTCTGAGTTGAAAGCAATCTCTATCTAGATGTCCTAACTCATCTCACAGGTAACATCTGATCTTACTCAAGTTTCTCATCCTGAACTTAAACCATCCTCGTCGCGATCTCCTTTTGCTCTATCTACCATCTTCTGCTCCTTTAAAAATCGTCAAAGCTGAGCTGTCACTGTCTGAGCTCAAAATTGGGTTCTTCCGCCTGAGAACCTCATTTTGGACAATCACCACGATGATCTCATCCATCTTGATGGTACTCTTCCCCACTAGAAGAGTAGACATCAAGGACTCATATGAAGGGGAAAGCGACACTAGCAAGACCAGCATCCTGATTTTCTTCTCAACTTTCTCGTCAATGCTGAGGATGTCGATGAGGATCTTCTGAAAGTGACTGAGATGCTCCTGCATGCTCTATCCCTCAGTCATTTGTAGCTAGTAGAACTACCTCCAGTGGAAGAGAGTGTTAGTGAGAGACTTCGTCATGTACAACTACTCAAGTCTTGACCATAGCACCATCAGAGAAGACTCGCCAAGCATATAAATCACCATCTCATCCATTAGATATAAGTAGATTGTACTCACCATCTGCATCTCAAGCCGCCTCCAATCCTGTACGTCCATAGTAGTCGGCTTCTTCTCACATAAGAGAGCATCGATCAATCCTTGTTGGATAAGCATGTCCTTCACTCTTGCCTGCCATAAGGAGAAATAGCTCTTTCCATCAAATCTAGTGATCTTCATCTTAATTGAGCCTATTTTCTCTATCTTCAATCTTGCTTACCACCGCCGCAACCTACGCCCTGATACCATCTTGCTCTGATACCACTTGTTGGGGATGTCTGGCCAGGACACCACCTCCACAGGATATTTTTGGTACCATGCATCATAGTAGATAAAAAAAAAATAAAATAGAAATACAATCAAATACATGGATCAGCCAAAAGGCTCACCTCTATGGGCATGCAAGCTTCACTATGAAAAAAGAAAAAATTACAAGAGGAGATCAAACCCTCAATCCTCGTATATCCAATCTCTCTCTCATAAGAAGCTCTTCTTCACAAAAGCTCTCTCTAGAAAGATCTCCTAAACCTCTGAAATGATCGCTGTCTGCTACCTAACAATCTGCCTGAAGCACTCCTACTTCTACTCTCTGTCGGCTTCCTCTCAGTCTATTGCTGCTGCTCAGCCTACATCTTAGGACCTCTATCGAATCACACCACGTCATGCCCTCTGTTTGCTACCACAAGCTGTTTAAAGATCTGAATCTGAGCCCTGATCAGATATGCACTTTGATTATCACCCGAACATGTCGTTGAACCATCAGATCTCGATCAGCTCATCCCTGGGCCATTCGATCACACCTCATTGCATGCTGCACACCCCCTGATCATGCTGATCAAGCATCCAACCATTAGATAAAACCCACAACATCTTGGGAGCCGTCAGATCATGCAATGGGTCACCCGATCCATGAAAAACAACCTGGACCATAAGAAACCCCTAGAAAATGGTGCCAGTCCACCATGAACCATGCAAAAACCAGGGAAAATGCTCCGCTAGTCCACGCTCTCTGCTATGCACCATGACATAGCCCCCCGATCCATCGTGGATTGTGATGGGTTGAGCAAGCTAGCACCTGTGCTCACCCACGCTGGGCCTCACCCATATTGGGTCAGGGCCGCATGCTAGGCTACACCAGCACTGGGCCCTGGCGGCACTGCCTCCAACCTCCGTTGGCTCGCCGCCAGCCTCCACTGCTCTGTGGGCTGTGCTAGCTTCTCTCGCACGTAACTTCACCGTCTGATCTTCATTTGGACTGATCTTGGGCACATTGGACTTCGTTCATCATACTGGACCTCACTGTAGATTCAGTATGTATCGAATCTCGAGACGTCAAATCCTAACAGTATGCTAGATAGCCTGAATCCATGTTCAACTTGTGGACAATAATAGAAAGATCTATATCTGGCTCACCAACACTATCTAGGCGAACATATTGACATTGGCATGGAGATAGTTGACAAGCTGAGTGTTAGAACTAGGGTTGATTTGCACAGCAGAATTTAAAAATTTTATAATCATAACTCATCAGAAAAATATATTTTCAGATTAATATGATATGAGATCTCATCTCAAATCAACCTCGGATCTCTCATAATTGTTAAGGTTAAGATTAAAAAAGGAAGATTAAGTCTTCATCTTTACTCGGGTAGTTCTTCACTACAATCTGATGATCGTGGATGTCTTTTTTTTAGTTTCTTAAAGCCGCACAAATGTCCGACCTTTATAGGTATCCACACAGAAAAGATCAAAGATTCTTCTCAAAATAATTTTTGTTTCCTTTTTAAGAAAATCAGCATGCAGATTTTTCTCTTTGAAGCCCTTGATCAAGCTTCAACTTTTGATCGCCGATACAAGAAGAAAGCAGACCCACCCAACACCTTGAGTGTCCCAGCCTTGGGTGTGAGAGGCAGAAAGAGGAGAGAAAGAGGCACTGAAAAAATAAATCTAAATTTTATCTCTTCTTTCTTTCAATCCAACACCACACCATACAGCCCTTTTTAAAGGGATAAAACCCTAATGTCTTGGACTCTTGGCATCCAAGAATCCCACCAGATTAAACTCCTTATCATGTAAGGAAAGAGGAGCGTTGGAGTTATCATGGGGTGCACAAAATCCTTCTCCACATGAAACACTTTCACGTGGAGTTAGGGCAACAACAATAAGAGGGCATTAGGATTCAAAAGGAGCAAGAGTCCTTCTGCTCCTAAAACACCTTGTGCTCTCTCTCCCCTATCCATATTATAATCTGAAATTAGTTGAAAATATGGTGTGGAATAAAGGGAAACAAATGGGCATGAGTCCTCATGGGTTTGGGTTTTGATTATGAGATCAAATCTCAAACCAACAAGGAGTCCAAGTCCCACAAATCTTTGACCAAATCAAACCTTTTGATTTAGTCAAATCCTCTTAATTTCTCAAATCTTTATTTAAGGAGGACTCGAGCTCATGATGCCCTCTCTCTCGACACAATTAATAATTGGATGCGTGCTTAAAATAAAATCAAAAACAAAATCTTTATCTAATAAGGACTCCTAATGACATGAAGAATCTAGGGTTTAACCATATGCTAGCATAGTATTCCAAAATCCTTTTGGATTTCATAAATCCTAATCTAATTCAGACTTCTCAAGTCCAATTTTAAATCCTTGATCTATTTCCTATTATGTGTGACCCTACAAGTTCTATTTTATCTGGTAGTAAAATATATTATGATCTCTGTTGGTGCAAAAATCCACTTGCACCGGAGAAGCTGGAGTCGAGGAAGTCGCGGTCGCCGCCGGGACCTGCAAAGGAAGTCTAAACCGGAGGTGGGGTTGCTCCGGCAAGACCCTCTGACGCTCAAGTCAGTTCTCTGCCTCAACAAGAATGGAGTGCTCCAACGGAGAATTTAGCAGAGTTTTTAGATAAAAAAGACGAGAGCTTAGAGAATAACGTATCTGGGGTCCCCCCTTTTTATAGACGGAGGGTGCCACAGACTGATAGCGACGTTCGTAACCGTCTGGTAGTGGGCTGCCCAGGGTCAGGTGGAGTTTGCTGCGAAGAGTAGTGGGGTGGACCCGTGGCTATCACCGGGGCGCGCCACGTGGAGTCTGTCGTGGGGAGTGGAGCAGCGTCTGTTGTCACGACTTGCCAGCGGATGGGAGAATCGCGCGGTATCCGTCGCAGGAAGTGGAGCAGGATCGTGGCCGTTATTGTGGCCTGCCAGGGAGTAGTGGAACTGCGCGGAATCCACCGCAGGAAGTGGAGCAGGATCGTGGCCGTTATTGTGGCCTGCCAGTGAGTGCAGATCCGTCGGCTGAAGTTCGGCCAGCGGACGGAGCCCGGCTCCTGTAGGAGTCCGGGTGGAGTCTACTTGCGGTTGAAGTTGTTGGCGGAGTCTGGCTCCCGTAGGAGTCCGGACGAAGTCTGTCTGCAGCCGTTGGAGTCGAGGACAAAGCCCGACTCCCATAGGAGTCCGGGCGGAGTCTACTTGCAGTTGAAGTTGTTGGCGGAGTCCGGCTCCCGTAGGAGTCCAGACGAAGTCTGTCTGCAGCCGTTGGAGTCGAGGATGAAGCCCGACTCCCGTAGGAGTCCGGGCGGAGTCTTCCTGCAATCGAAGTTAAAGGCGAAGTCTGGCTCCCGTAGGAGTCCGGACGAAGTCTGTCTGCAGCCGTTGGAGTCGAGGATGAAGCCCGGCTCCCGTAGGAGTCCGGGCAGAGTCTTCCTGCAATTGAAGTTAAAGGAGAAGTCCGGCTCCCGTAGGAGACCGGACAAGGCTTACCGGCAGCTGATGTTGAGGACGGAGCCCGGCTCCTGTAGGAGTCCGGGCGGAGTCTACTTGCGGTTGAAATTGTTGGCGGAGTCCGGCTCCCGTAGGAGTCCGGACGAAGTCTGTCTGCAGCCATTGGAGCCGAGGATGAAGCCTGACTCCCGTAGGAGTCCGGGCGGAGTATTCCTGCAACAGAAGTTAAAGGCGAAGTCCGGCTCCCGTAGGAGACCGGACAAGGCTTACCGGCAGCTGATGTTGAGGACGGAGCCCGGCTCCTGTAGGAGTCCGGGCGGAGTCTACTTGTGGTTGAAATTGTTGGCGAAGTCTGGCTCTCGTAGGAGTCTGGACGAAGTCTGTCTGCAGCCGTTGGAGCCGAGGATGAAGCCCGGCTCCCGTAGGAGTCCGGGCGGAGTCTTCCTGCAATAGAAGTTAAAGGCGAAGTCCGGCTCCCGTAGGAGACCGGACAAGGCTTACCGACAGCTGATGTTGAGGATGGAGCCCGACTCCTGTAGAAGTCCGGGCGGAGTCTACTTGCGGTTGAAATTGTTGGCGGAGTCTGGCTCCCGTAGGAGTCCGGACGAACCTTACCGGCGGTTGACGTTGGCGACGAAGCTCGGCTCCCGTAGGAGTTCGGGCGGACCTCCTGGAGTCGATTCTGCTGAGGACTTCGGCTGTGGGTATTTTATACCCAACACCAGTCCCCCTACTTTCGAGTTTGAATTTCGAATGAAGAAAGTACAGAGAGAGATGGGCACAGTCGAAGCCGTCCCTTCAAATCCTGTGCACTGCCGCCCCCAGATATTTTGGCATTAAATGTGCGCGTGCTGGAGTCTCTTCGGATCGGGGCGATACGAAGCGAAATTCTTGCCGGTACACTAGCCCAGGTATGGTGCCATAATGGCCCTGCTGATTCATCAGCTGCTTTTAGCCGCCTGCCAGGGGGAGTGGGACATGTGCCAGGTGTGGACTGGCTTGGGGGGATTCGCGATCATTATAGCGCCGGATCCTAAGGTCTATTTAAACCCGTCCTCCCACCTTTAGGTGCCCTATTCCATTCCAGAGTTTCGACCAGTGTCTGCCTTCTCTTCGAGAGCCCTATTTCAGTGGGCATCTTCTCGAGCCATAGATGTCTTCCAAATCGTCTCTGTCTTCGTCCCTCTGGTCCCTCAGAGCGATATAGGTTAGTTCCAGCACCTTCAACCTTCTTTCCACCGCCTAGGGACTTTTTCTCTGTCATTATTTTTTTGCGTCCCTCCGAGTTAGTTTCCTGTGGCCTCTCGTCCCCCCTTCTGTCCGTCTTCTTAGGGACCTTTAGAGCCCTCCTTCGAAACTACTTGAAATGTCTTCTGGCTCTTCTGCTCCCTGCAGTTCCGGGAGCTCTTCCGCCTCAAACCCCCAGGTCCCCGGCTCTGTAGACGAACCTGCATCTGGGGCTGGGCTCCGCCCGATTTTCGTGTCGGGCACCATTCCATGTTCCCTGACCTCGGAGGAACTCCTTCTGATAAGGGTTCAGTACGAAGTTCCTCCAGAGTACGACCTGGAGCTGCCTGGCCCTTCTGACCGGGCCAGCACTCCCCCTTCCGATCGTTTTTGTCTGTACCAGGAAGCGTTCCGTGCCGGACTCCGGCTTCCGCTTCCTTCCTTTGTTGTTGCCCTCTTCCGCTTCTTAGACATCTCCTTGGCTTCCGTGGCCCCGAATTCTTTTAGGTTCTTGATAGGATTTCTCTCCCTCTGCCACGTAGTCGAGGTCCAACCGTCCCTCTCCTTGTTTAGGCACTTCTACACCTTCAAGCGCCATCCTTCGGCGAAGGACTGGTGGTACTTCTCCCCCCAGTTCGGCAAGAAGGGGTTGCTGAAAGGCGCCCCTTCTTCAATCCACAATTGGAAGGGAAAATACCTCTTCGTCCACTGCCCGACCCTGAGACTGGGCCTGCCCCCTTGGGGCTCTCTGAGGGATTCTGTCCGTCGGGCCCCCAGCCTGGGGGAGGACGACCTCCAGGCTGCTCGAAAGCTTCTAGCTTATTCCGCTCCTTCCCTTCCCAATCTTCTGAGGGAGAAGTTTCTTTTCAACATCGGCCTGAGTCCCCAGGATCCAGCGAGTATTCATCTTTTACCTTATCTTCTCTTTTCATGCCCTTCTTCTCTCCTGCTCTTTTTTGCCTCTGTTTCTTTCTTTCTTTCCCTTTCTTCTTTCACTTTCTCTTTTTTTTTTTTTTTTTTTTTTTTAGGAATGGACGCCGAAGCAGCGCGGATGCTTGCTAGGGGCCTTAGGGCCCATAAGAGAAAGGGTGCGGCGACCTCTGGATCGGCGAAGAGGGCCAGGGCGGAGGAGTCGAGCCTGGCTACACCCGTCCAGGCGGCCCCGGCCATCGACATTCCCTCGGATGCCAAGCCAACGGCTCCCCGGGCCTCCTCGAGGAGTCCGCCGACCGGGGCCCCCATTTCGGGGGTCCGCTCCACGGAGGCGCCCATAGCCGAGAGGAAAAGAAGGAAATCATTGGTTCGCAGGGCGAGTAGCCGCCGAACTACCGCGGACGAGTCCCTCTGCTCCGAAGAGGGGTCGGAGAATCCCTTCAACGATAGGGACTTGATCTGGCGGTTGATCGACGGCTGCATTTTGCCTGACGTCGTTGAGAGGATCGACCGCGTCGATCCTGAGCAGCGGGCCTGGGACTCTTTGGGGTCCTTCCTTGAGGTAAGCGAGCCTTCATTTACATGGCTACTCGGCTTTTGTTCTAATTCCCTGGCTGCCCTTGCAGATTGGGCACCAGCTCCTCGCCTATATCGAGGCGATGA
Organism: Elaeis guineensis; assembly: GCF_000442705.2. Lineage (NCBI taxonomy): Eukaryota > Viridiplantae > Streptophyta > Magnoliopsida > Arecales > Arecaceae > Elaeis > Elaeis guineensis. The sequence continues at coordinate 19,980,594 of NC_026007.2, read as the reverse complement.
GTCGTGTGAGGAGGGACATCCTCCAGATGGAGGAACGCTGTCAGGCCAAGGTTGCTCGCCTCCAAGCGAAGACGGCCAAAGTAGTCGCCCTCCAGGAGGCCCTGGAAAGAGAGAAACAAGCCCGGGAGGAGGAGAGGCAAACCTTGGAGGAGTCAGCGAGAAAGGCGGAGGCCGAGGTCGCCAACCTGGCCGAGCAAATCCCGATCCTGGTCTCGGAGGCCAGAGCCCTTGCGGTGGAGGAATTCAAGGCCTCCACGGAGATGAGGGACCTGAAGGTCCAATTTGGCCAGGAAGCGTTCATTAAGGGGTTCGAGCTCTACCAAGAGAAGGTGGCCAAAAAATTTCCAGAGCTCGACCTCAGCTTCCTAGGCGAGGAGTCTGAAGACGAGGCCGGTCCCTCGTCTGCCGCCACTGCTGTCGCAGCCCCCGTGCCGGGGACGCCGAGTTCTCTGCCCCCCGCCCCTGAGGTCTGAGACCTTGATCTTGTACCTTTATTTCGTCGTAATTTTTCTTTTCTGTTTGTCTTCAAAAATCATTCAATCAATAAAGTTGAATTTCTTGTTGTGGACGGCTTCTCCTTCCCCCCCTCCTTCTCTCTGCTCTTCTTCCTGCAATGAGTCATGCTTTGACGCTTTTGCCTTCCGATGGCAGTGCCCTGCAGAAGCGCTCCCCCTGCCCCTGGGGGTCCCGCTGAAATCGACGATCCAGCGGCTGAAGAAGGAAGTCCTTCACCTGACAAAGAAGTTGAAGAAGACGGAAGGCGAGCTCCGCAAATTGAGAGAAGGTCACTCTGAAGCCACCGTTGAGGCCACCCACTTTCGGAATCTCCACGTGAAGGAGATCATGGAGTATAGCCGGAGGAAGGCAGACTTCGCAAAGGAACTCGAGGAATGCAAGAAGAGCGCCAGCGACCGAATTTGGGCTCAGGCCGTCAGGATCAGCGCCCTCAAGGTGGAACTATCAGCTGCGAAGGAGAAGATCAGCCAGCTGGAAGAAAATTCATCCCAGTTCTTGGCCCGGGTCGACGGTGACCAGGGGTGGTCGAAGAAGGTCTCCGACCTTCAGCGGCAGCTTCAAGATGTCGAGGTGAGCCACGACGTGCATCGGGCTAGCTGGTGCAGGCAGGTGGAAGAATATAAAGGGAGATTCAGGGCGGCGGCCGACGAAGTCATCCGTCTCCAGAGGCAGCTGGCTAGCAGGGCACAGCTTACTTCCGCCCGAGATTTTGATGAGCTCCAAGCCCTAAGAGGCACCATTGAGGAGATTTCTATCTCCCTCAGGGAACAGATAGCTGAGCTGCAACAACTGAAGATCCAGCTGGCATACGAGCAGCGGGCCGTCGCAGACGTGGAGGCGGAATCCGAGGTCTTGAGGAAGAGGCATCGAGAGGCGGAAGCCGAGAGCTAGCGACTTCGTCGGGTGCTCCAGGATGCGCTGCAGAAAAGGGGAGAGCTAGAAGAAGAAATTGAGAATCTGAGGCAGTCCTGGTTAAGGGACGGAGTAGATAATTCTAGGTCGGAGGGAGCAGGGCCTCCTTAGAGCTCTTTTCGTCTTTCTGTCTTTTCATGTATTTACTTCCTTTTTATCGTTTTGCCTTTCTTTCCTTGGCCTTCCGGGCTTTGTAGCGTGTATATCAGAAATGGAATGAAAAGGGTGTTTTGTGTTACCTCGTCCGCGCGTTGCACTAAATTGCCGTCTGCCAAACTTTTCTTGTCATTTGACTTGTCTGATGTAGACGTCGTTAGGGGGCACTCGGTCGTCGATGCGTTAGCTCGCCTTTCTCGTCGTACATGACCGCAAGCCCGAGCTTGGCCGTCCGGGCTCCGCATTATTTCGGGGATGTCGTTGTCTTCCTAATCGGTGTCGAAAGTCTTTTTAGCGATCGGAGGTGTTCGGTAGGAACTCTCCATTTCAGTTGGGACGAAGTCCTTTAGGTCTTTTGGTGTGGTTCATCCTTCATCTGTTACCATCGTAGTTCGTCATCCTTCCTTTTTAATTTTCCTCCTCTTCTCGGAGTGAGGGCCTTCCCCCCACTTTTCACGGGGTTGCTTAGGAGCGAGGAGGTGTCGATGAGGGGCTTTTTCCTTTCACCCGATCTTGTTGGGCGGCCGGACTTCGCCACCATCAGCTCTTACTGCAGAAGTCGTGGGTGGAACCCGGCTCCCGTAGGAGTCTGGGTGGAATCTTCCTTGGCATCGTGTACGGAGCCCGGCTCCCGTGGGAGTCCGGGTGGAGTCTTCCTTGGCATCGTGGATGGAGCCCGACTCCCGTGGGAGTCCGGGTGGAGTCTTCCTTGGCATCGTGGACGGAGCCTGGCTCCCGTAGGAGTCCGGGCCTTCCACTTTGCTCGAGCCAGGATGAGGTTCTCCTCCCATTCCCGGCTTGGCTGTGGGGGCGCGTTAGGGCGCTGTAAGGCCTCTCCCCCCATCCGGTCTAAAAGAACCGGGCCTTTGACTTTGCTCATGTCAGGACGAGGTTCTCCTCCTGTTCCTGACATGGCTGTGGGGGCACGTTAGGGTGCTGTAAGGCCTCTCCCCCCATCCGGTCTAAAAGAATCGGGCCTTTGACTTTGCTCATGTCAGGATGAGGTTCTCCTCCTATTTTTGACATGGCTGTGGGGGCACATTAGGGCGCTGTAAGGCCTCTCCCCCCATCCGGTCTAAAAGAACCGGGCCTTTGACTTTGCTCATGTCAGGACGAGGTTCTCCTCTTGTTCCTGACATGGCTGTGGGGGCACATTAGGGCGCTGTAAGGCCTCTCCCCCCATTCGGTCTAAAAGAACCGGGCCTTTGACTTTGCTCATGTCAGGACGAGGTTCTCCTCCTGTTCCTGACATGACTGTGGGGGCACATTAGGGCGCTGTAAGGCCTCTCCCCCCATCCGATTTCGAGATAGTCAGACTTTTATTTCAGGTATGTTAGGATGGGGTTCTCCCCTGTTCCTAACATAACTTTGTTTCAGGCGTTTGGAGGGGTCTTATCCAGTCGTAATAAATCCACACCAGATGGGAAGAGTATGTCAAGTAGAAAGAAATTTGGATTCAAGGTGAAATCGTAAGTGATACATTTACAGATTTTCCGAGTTCCACGGTCGCGGGTGGCCCGCTCTTCCTTGAGGCCCTCCGGTGATGGAGTCGATGGTCCCGATGGGAGGCCGATCCCCGGGTTGCTCCTCCCTTCTTGGCGGTTCAGGCTGCGGAAGGGCCCTTGGTCGGTCTCCTCTACCCTCAGGCCTGCGGTGGATGAACGTGTCAAGTCGACCTCGCCGAATGAGCTCCTCAATCTCGTCCCGGAGCTGGATGCATTCCTCTGTGTCGTGGCCGTGGTCGTGGTGGTAGAGGCAGAACTTGTTGGGGTTGCGCTTCTCGGGGTGTGTGCGTATCCTCTCCGACCTAGGGAGCTGCTCCCTGACCTCCATCAACACCTGAGCCTTCGAGGCGTTGAGGGGGGCGTAGTTGCGGAATCTCCCTGGTGGGGAACCTCGCCGAACCTCGCGATCCAGATTCTCTGCCTGCACGCCCGGGGTGGAGTATGGGCGCGCTTATGCCCAGGAGGGGATCGAGAACGCAGCCGGGCTTCCTTTGGCCTTTTCTCAATTGCGGGCTTACTCGAGTCTCCCGCTTGCCGCTCCCTCGCCGTCTCTTCATCCTTCATTTTGAAGGCTTCTTCTGCTCGGGCGTATCCTTCAGCTCGAGCCAGCAAATCAGCAAAATCTCTGGGATACTTCTTCTCCAGGGAGAACAAAAGATCATTCTTCTGAAGGCCGCCTTTCAGGGCGGCCATGGCGACTGATTGGTCCAAGTTCCGGACCTCCAGCGCCGTGATGTTGAAGCGGTTGATGTAGGCCCATATGGACTCCCCTTCCCTCTGCTTGATGTTGATGAGGGACTCCGAACTCTTCTGGGGGCGCCGGCTGCTGACAAAATGGGCCACAAATTGGTGGCTCATTTGGTCGAAGGAAAAGATGGTACCCGATTTCAAAGCCGAGTACCAGTTCCTTGTCGCTCCCTTCAAGGTAGACGGGAAGGCCCGGCATAGAATGGCATCAGGAGCACCGTGAAGCAGCATCATCGTCCGGAAGGCCTCCAGATGATCAACCGGGTCTGAAGTTCCGTCGTAGCTTTCGAACTGGGGAAGCTTGACGTTCGGCGGGATCGATTCCTGCATGATCATTTGGGAGAAGGGAGGGTCAGTACAAATATCCTCATCGTAAGCGGGAGGCGTATGGCGGAGTTCTTCGATCCGTCGGTTCATCTCCTGGAGCCTCCGGTCCAGAAAATCCTCTCGACTCCGAGTCTCGAGGGTTCTTTGGCAGAACGGGGGCAGAGATCTTCCAGGGGTGGAGTCGTGGTCTGATTGAGGGCTCTCTACCCTCGGGTTCGTTTTCTCAGGAAGGACGGGGTGGCTGGCCCAGGTGGCCCGCCCCACCGCCGGATCCTGGTGTTCTGGGGATGCCCTTACCGGGCGTACCGATGCCTGTGGCTGCTGCTGCTGCATGGCTTGCACAGCTTTGGTGAGGCCTCTGACTTGCTGCGCCAGCAGGTCAAACTGCTCCGCGCCGACCGTCGCCGCCGGGGGAGGAGGAGAAGGTTGAGAAACAGGAGGGGAGGCCAGAGCCTGAGATCTGGCTGCGGAGGCCGTGGACCGCCGCGTGGACGCCTTGCGAGGAGGCATCAAGTATGGATCCCGTGGGGGAACAAGGAGTGGGTGTCGGAGGAGACGACCGGAGGTGGATCCGTTGAGCGCTCCTTCAAGAACAAGGGTACTGCGAAGACACAGGCTCCTTCCTCTAGCGTCAATCCTGTTGGTGCAAAAATCCGCTTGCGTCGAAGAAGCTGGAGTCGAGAAAGTCGCGGTCACCGTCGGGACCTGCAAAGGAAGTCTAAACCGGAGGTGGGGTTGCTCCGACAAGACCCTCTGACGCTCAAGTCAGTTCTCTACCTCAACAAGAATGGAGTGCTCGAACGGAGAATTTAGCAGAGTTTTTAGATAAAAAAGATGAGAGCTTAGAGAATAACGTATCTGGGGTCCCCCCTTTTTATAGGCGGAGGGTGCCACAGACTGATAGCGACGTTCGTAACCGTCTGGTAGTGGGCTGCCCAGGGTCAGGTGGAGTTTGCTGTGAAGAGTAGTGGGGTGGACCCGTGGCTATCACCGGGGCGCACCACATGGAGTCTGTCGCGGGGAGTGGAGCGGTGTCTGTTGTCACGACTTGCCAGCGGATGGGAGAATCGCGCGGTATCCATCGCAGGAAGTGGAGCAGGATCGTGGCCGTTATTGTGGCCTGCCAGGGAGTAGTGGAACTACGCGAAATCCACCGCAGGAAGTGGAGCAGGATCGTGGTCGTTATTGTGGCCTGCCAGGGAGTGCAGATCCGTCGGCTGAAGTTCGGCCAGCGGACGGAGCCCAGCTCCTGTAGGAGTCCGGGCGGAGTCTACTTGCGGTTGAAGTTGTTGGCAGAGTCCGGCTCCCGTAGGAGTCCGGACGAAGTCTGTCTGCAGCCGTTGGAGTCGAGGACGAAGCCCGGCTCCCGTAGGAGTCCGGACGGAGTCTACTTGTGGTTGAAGTTGTTGGTGGAGTCCGACTCCCGTAGGAGTCCGGACGAAGTCTGTCTGCAGCCGTTGGAGTCGAGGATGAAGCCCGGCTCCCGTAGGAGTCCGGGCGGAGTCTTCCTGCAATCGAAGTTAAAGGCGAAGTCCGGGTCCCGTAGGAGTCCGGACGAAGTCTGTCTGCAGCCATTGGAGTCGAGGACGAAGCCCGGCTCCCATAGGAGTCCGGGCGGAGTCTTCCTGCAATTGAAGTTAAAGGCAAAGTCCGGCTCCCGTAGGAGATCGGACAAGGCTTACCGGCAGCTGATGTTGAGGATGGAGCCCAGCTCCTGTAGGAGTCCAGGCGGAGTCTACTTGCGGTTGAAATTGTTGGCGGAGTCTGGCTCCCGTAGGAGTCCGGACGAAGTCTGTCTGCAGCCGTTGGAGCCGAGGACGAAGCCCGGCTTCCGTAGGAGTCCGGGCGGAGTATTCCTGCAACAGAAGTTAAAGGCGAAGTCCGGCTCCCGTAGGAGACCGGACAAGGCTTACCGGCAGCTGATGTTGAGGATGGAGCCCGGCTCCTGTAGGAGTCCGGGTGGAGTCTACTTGCGGTTGAAATTGTTGGCGGAGTCCGGCTCCCGTAGGAGTCCGGACGAAGTCTGTCTGCAGCCGTTGGAGCCGAGGACGAAGCCCGGCTCCCATAGGAGTCCGGGCGGAGTCTTCCTGCAATAGAAGTTAAAGGCGAAGTCCGGCTCCCGTAGGAGACCGGACAAGGCTTACCGGCAGCTGATGTTGAGGACGGAGCCCGACTCCTGTAGGAGTCCGGGCGGAGTCTACTTGCGGTTGAAATTGTTGGCAGAGTTCGGCTCCCGTAGGAGTCTGGACTAACCTTACCGGCGGTTGACGTTGACGATAAAGCTCGGCTCCCGTAGGAGTCCGGGCGGACCTCCTGGAGCCGATTCTGCTGAGGACTTTGGCTGTGGGTATTTTATACCCAACAATCTCCATCACAACTATCATCAAAACTCATTTTAATGAATTGAAATAATTCTAACTCACTCAATAAGAATTATTGATCATCCAAATAATTTTTATGAGTCTTACAATCCATCAATGATGCCTAGCAGTATGTAGTGACATTCTAGTAGAATAGAATAGATAAATCTTTAGGTATAGTTACCATGTGATCCAGTCCTATCATGAGTCCCAATAAGATGGAAGTTATGGATTTATCATCAAACCTCATCGTCTGTCATTGGTCAAATTTATTTGACTCGAATTTCTGATGTGAAAACTATAAAAACTCCTTTCTATATTCATACCATCCTAGCCAAGATCTTCTGAACTCGATCTCATAAATTATATAGAACTAACTCTCTTATCTACCAAGGGTGATAGATCCCATATAGGTACACATCCTATTCTTATAATGAACCTACTGTAGCCAACATGCACCGCAAAGATCTATATAGCTAAGAGATCAAATGTATGTATAGTCAAACTACAGAATCTCTTTGTGAATAGCTGAGGCACTGCAGATTAAAGGACTAATCACACTACTGTAGCATCGAGTAAGTCACTGATGAGTGAATAGATATTTAAGTGACTACTCATGTTGGTCATACTCGATATCTTTGTTCTCTAATAACTATTTGCATTCTCGCTCCAGTATCCTCATATTGTAGATTTGAGACCCATCTATCTTAAAAAGAAAGTGATCCATACACCAATCTATCCAGATCAATCATCATCTTTATGATGATCTATCAATCGAGAGTAGTTTAAAAATTAATCACCAATGATACATATCTTCAATTCTCAACTCTTGAGAATATGTGTCATCATCTTATTAATTTTTTGGATAATTCATGGATACATGCACAATATGAATAAAATAAATAATCTAATTTTATTAATAATAATAAATATAATTATGTTCTAGAGCAAAAAAATATGTTAGTCTAATTGGCTTCTATGACATACATTTAACACTGAGTTTGGTCTCCTTGGTTAGAGAAAATCCGATCTTGATGGTCCAATCATTGCTATCATCACACAAATGGACTGGGATAGGGTCCTTGCTAGTTCCCCTTTCTGCTCCTTTAATTCATCTTGCACATCCAAACATTCAATAGATAATGTTTCTATGGACTTTATTTTCCACATAGGGTTAGCCATATAGCATTATTGGGCTGTGTCTTGATCTCCTTGAACTTCTCTGATGCCATTCTCAGTAGGAAACTGCATCAACAAGTGGTAAGTGGACACATTGACCCTCATTGCAGTAAGGTCAAGTCGGCCGAAGATGGCATGGTAGGCCAAGAAAATTCTAATGACAAGAAAATCTAACATGACAGTTACCTACCAAAGTTCCTGGTCAGCAGTGACTGGGAGTGTAATAATAGCCTAAATAGGTATCGACACCCTAGAAAATCCAATCAAATGGGAGTCAATCTTCCTCAACTAATCTAATGCTATCTTCATCCTTGGGAAAGCATCATAGGTAAGGATGTCGGTTGAGTTTCTGTTATCAATTGATATCATCACATCTGGATTAATAGCATCATCATAGGGTGTTTGGACTGCATACATGTCTACATCCGAGAAGAAGATCAATTTTCCCATCTTTGATTTCTTTGAGGTGGTATCCTTAGCTCATGGGGCCTAAGCCTAGCTCTCCAAGTTAAAGAACTCAATCCTCCAACTACAGGTCCTCTTGATGTAATGGTAATCACCCTAATGATTGGTTGGTTGTCATCTCTCACCTTAAGAGTTTGCCTATCTTGATTAGCACCTTTGCATCCATGGTGCTCATCCATGTGCCAACTCAGGTACCCTCACTATATAAAGGCCTTTGTCTCATCCTTCAACTGCATGCACTCTTTAGTGTCATGACCATAATCTTAGAACTAGAAATATTTGCTTGATCACTCTTGCCATTAGTTGCCTTTATCTTTTGAAGCTAGCACACATAATCTTTGTCCTGAATCTCCATCAAAATTTGGGTCCTTGAGGCATTAAGAGGAGTGTATCTCTCAAAGCCCCAAGATGGGCTATTTGGTTGCTTAGCACTTCTTTCTATGCACCTCTAATATCTCCTTGGAAGGGGGGCTCATTGGTGATGTCCAGGTCATCCCACACCTCAACATTCCTCCCCATCAACATCTTGATCTTATTATTCATCTCCTTGATTTTATGGTTGAGGTTAGCCTCTCTTCTAAGATTCATTCAGGTCGACATGGGGAGGATTGATTGGGACTAGAACACATCTTCAAATGGATGGTGGTGCAGTTGCATCATCAACCTTGCCCAAAGTTCTCAAGGAAAAGTAGATTGCTATTCTAGGTCAAGACGGTCTAAGTGGTCTGACTTGTTGCCATGTGAATTGGTCACTTACCACATGTTTTGTACCATAGTGGTAAGGGCCTGTACTTGCTACATGAGAATATTAAACTACTCAATATTTGTTGACTCAAGGATTAATTTTGATGAATATAAAATATTTGAATACTTATTTTGATACTAATAAGTTGATGAAGTTCTTATATAGATGTTTCAAAAAGCTAAAATCATTCTTAGGAAGCTTGTATTAATTAACAAGTTTTGAAAGCAAAAGAGGATAATTGAATAAAGCTACATCATGAAAAATCAACAAAAAGAAACTTAGAGTCGGCTCTAACATATTTATTTTTAAAGTAGCATAGACTTGGAGTCAACCTCTACTTAAGTACAAGTCGAGACTCTCAGTTAGATAGAACATAGAAGTTTTAGTGCCAGACCTCGAGTTGACCCCTACTTGACTATGAGCTGACTCTCTCAAAAAGATAGAGAAGCATTTTCATGAAACAGTGCTCAAGCCGACTCATAATTAACTTGAGTTGACTTATAGTTGCTCGAGTTGACCCCTATTTGGTCTCAGTCAACTCGACTGTAATTGACAACAATAACAGCTAGTTCTACAGAGATTCAGATTTTTTTCAAATGATTTCAAATGACTAATTTTTGCTCCCTAATAGCTAAAAATAGCTAGTTTGTCTTTTTTAGAGTATTTAAAGGCATTCAAACTTGATTAAAATAAAAGAGAAGTGCCAAGAGAAACAAAAAGAGAAAGCTCAAGTTTGAGCTAAAAGCACTCAAAAGAGCTGAAAGCAACCAATTCTTTGAAGCATTCAAAGAGTTTCTCTATGCATTGATTGAAAAAGCTTTCTCAACATATTTTTTAAAGAGCTTCATTGACTTCTATTTATTCTATTAGGAGCTTTTGTTGTGTTTACAACTGTATCTTTTATTTTCTACTATAAGTAACTTTTAATTGAAATTAAAACTTGAGAAAATACTAGTCCAAGCCTAAAATTGGATTGTATTTGATTGAGAAAGTCTTGGAGTGGCTTTGAGAAAAGGTTTTGATTGGTAAATCAGAACAATCAACTAGATTTAAATTATGAGTCTGAAAAATAATCTTACTGTAATCTATGTAGAGATTATAGTGAAGTTTTCATGTGAGACTTGGAGAGTGGATATAGGTGCTGGATTTGGCACAGAACCACTATAAATATTTGATATTTATATGTGATTTCTCTTATCTTGTATTGCATCTTAATTGTTTATTTATTTTAGTATTTCTTACTTTATATCATCTCACCACACTTTATGTATTTTGAAATCTACGCACGATAAGTTTTAAATTTTTGAAAAACTAATTCATCCTCTCTTAGGTTATCTCTCTGGACAACAAGTGATATTAAAGCTTGGTGCTCAGCTCAATTTGATCTAACGATCAAGAGTCAAAGATCAAATAGTAACCCAAATTAATGCATCTTTTGTCGAAAGACAATCCATCAATAGATGACCCTTATTTAATAGTATAAATTATACTTATTAGAAAGTATGCTATGCATATTCATTCAAGTATTTGATTATAATCTTTGGAGTGTTAGAATTAATGATGTTGGGAATAGTATCCCAAAGCCAATCGTCAGCCTGTTGACGGTTGTGCTCTTTTCTGTATTTGTATATAAATTATAAATAAATAAAAGTTATTTTGATATTTTTTATCACAAATTATTTCATCTTCTAATGAACTCCTGTGTTGTGGTGAAGTCCTTAGGACTATTTAGACTCGACAAAGGAGGATTTGTCGTTTAGTCCTTAAACCAGTTCATGACCAAATGATACGTTGTTACCAAGGAAAATAACATTTATCAAGTATAGGTCGTTGTGTGCCATATGGGTTGGTTGTCCTCTTAATCAAAGAGTGTGGAGACACTGGTATGGCATACAAGTGAGATGTAAGGGTACATCTGCACTGAACGTGACCGACTCCGGAGCTTTTTCTGCTGTCAAGATTTACTCCGATGGGATATGGGTATAACTGTCCCTCTGACTTGAGACCGTCACGGTGACTTACAAGCAACTCACTGCACTTAGGCACTGGACTACTTGAATTTTTAATTTAGTGACGGAAGGCTGCTGGGTGTAGTCAAGTACTTGACTTGTCGGTGCGTGTGTCAAGATGGGATTGACCACTCCAGTTCAGGAGCTGTGTACAGTCATATTTTAATTTAGCAAAATCTTGGTCAGGGTAGTCCTAGTGAAGAGTCACAAGATTGTTTGAGTTGAGCACGATTCAGATGATCTAATCAGGGTTGACAGTTTAACCTTGAGTCATCCTAAACACAGGGGTCAAAAGGATGAATTATACAATAACCATATTCACATAGGTTCTGAGTGTTGCGATTGTGACTATTCGATCTATCCAGATGTTGGGTATCATTGCTAGATGGTCACTTCGATTAGTACAAAAATTGGTTCCTGTGCTACCAGCTTAGGTTCGAACCTACGGGGTCACACACATTAGAGGTTCCTATCTGATCTGATGGCTGGTGAAGAGTCCTAATGCTCGTGGACTTTGAGTCCTATGTGTCTGAAACTATGTGATCGAGAATCAAGATTCTTTAATCATGAGTTCCATACATTTTGGGTACCGGGGTCAAGAGTCCCACTGATTTGGAAATTTTTGATCAGGATTTCATATCGATGGACTCTGATGCCTGATTGCCCATCAAATTTGGACTCAATATTTATGAGAGATTTAATTAATAATTTGATCACTAATTAACTCAATTTGATTGAGTAATTATTTTTGGATCAAGTCCAATTGAATTGGATTCAGTTGGGTTTGACCCGATTAGGTTAAGTGTTGACCTAATCGCCAAGGTGGTTTGGTTCCTGATCTGATCAGGGGTTGGGCTTAGTCAATTTTTGATTTGATTAGAATTTTATTGAGCCTAATTAAGCCTAATTAAATTAGGTTTAACTTAGTCTAATTGTGCCTAACCTATTTTGATTAGGTTGGCTCAATTAGGTTGAAACCACTTTGACCTCATCTTCCTACGCCACCTCACTTATCTGCACCCATTTGAATTCACGAGAAACAACTTCTCATGAATTTTCTTTCATGCAGAAGCCTTCCCATGCCCTCCCTTGTGCTTCATTTATCTGGATAAAGATTGGTTTGTTGGCCATTTAAATTCAAAGGATGTTTGAATTTGAATGGGCAACTAATCCATGCGCCACCCACCTTATCTTGTGCGCCATTTAATCTACACGAGAAAGAGTTTCTCATGTAAATTCTCCACGCACAAAGAACCCATGCCTCCTCTCTTCTCTCACCCAGAGTGGATAAGGATGGGTTGGTTTGCATTTGAATTCAAATTCAATTTGAATTCAAGTGAGCAACCACCTATCTTTATCCTCTCACACAGATAAGATGCATCTTGCACTGTTTTAAAAGAGAAGAGAAGGTGGGGCATGCGTAGAATTTTTCTGAGAGAGAATAATGGGCGTAAGGAAGCCTTATGCATGAGTTGGAAGTTCAAAAACTTTTGAGAGAAAAGAAAAGAAAAGAAACAAAAGTGGGCACAGGGTTTTCAGTGAGTACCTTAGGGTTTCTGCCTCAGGTTCGGGAAGTGAGAAGGTGAGCTACGAGTGTTGTGAGCCCACCAAATTTTAGAGAGCGCTTCATCAATCTCTCAAGTACATATACTGATGATTCAAAGCATTCGAGAAGTCGACAGAATAAGATCGAAGGAGTTCGATCAATATCGGCCGTCGAAAGGATTCTGCGACGAACTAGCATTCATGAGGAGCTGATCAGATTGAGAGCTTCGTGTAGATGATTCACAGAGGCCAGACACACTGTGTGACTATGTTGCAATGATCAGATCTTTCTGACGGTGATCAGACTGTAGCGATCGACTACCTGCACGAAGGTAATGTATTTTGAACACATAACAGTAAAATATTTACTGTAGAGAATTTGAAATTTTAAATTTAAATGTATGCTATATATATCATATTTAGATCCTTGTATAGGATTAATACATATCAATTAATTAGATTAATTAATAATTTTTGATGTAAAATTATAATTTTGAAAAAGTTTTAAAATTATCATTTTACTCCTGCACTCAAATTCACTTCAAATGATATCAGAGTGAGTTTTAAAATATGATATACATTTGCATGCATAGATTAAGTAGCAATATAAAAGTTTAAATTTGAAATTTGAAATTTAAAATTTGAAATTTGAATTTTGAAATTTGTTCGAAATTCAAAATTCAAAAATTTAAAATTTGAAATTTAAAATTTAAATTTTGAAATTTGAAATTCAAAATTCAAAAATTTAAAATTCAAAATTTGAAATTTGAAATTTATTTGAAATTTCAAATTTGAAATTCAAAATTTAAAATTCAAAATTTGAAATTCAAAATTTTGAAATTTAAAATTTGAAATTAGTTTGAAATTTGAAATTCAAAATTTGAAATTTGAAATTTGAAATTTAAAATTTGAAATTTAAAAATTTAAATTTTGGAATTGGTATATTTAGATATACTTGATCCAAGTAGCAAGTAGTCTAATTGGGTTGGTCGCCATGGTCGTCCGGTCATAGAAGAAAAGAAGGATTTAAAGGCCCTCTACTCCCATTCGATGGGGTTCTCCTATAGCGGTAGGGGTGCCGATGCGATTATATCCCATACAGACGAAGCAGCGAAAAGACTTTATTGTAAAGGTTCCATTGTAAAATTTATCATGAATGTGTTAGATTAGATCTAAAAGAATATTCATGATTTATTTTGATTGAGTTATTTTTTGTTATGTAATTATCAATAGGATTGCTGTTTATGAAATATGCTGATCTATTTGTGAAATGAGTCAACACATTTGGTGAACAGAAAATAAAACTTTTCAAATTTAAAAATTATTTTTGAAATGTCAAACCCTGACCCATCAGTCCAAATACGTAATTAAAAGAATTAAGTGTTGTCTAGTTGGTCTAGAATTGTGAATTAAGATCTAAAATAATTGCATAAACTTGTGGATCAATGGGTTAGATGGACTAGGTCCATAATTGGGTTAGACCTAAGGTTAGCCTAAAGAAATAGACTAAATTAGAGTAATTGGTCAAATCTAATCAAAAGTTGAATTAGATTAGGTCAAGGACACTCTAGACTCAACTCCAATAGTTGTAGTTGAATGGGTCCATGTCTTTAACTAGACCAAGATGGACTTAATTCATGGCTATGCGGTGGAACCCTATTTACTAAGTTGATCAAATTAAAACTAATGAATCGGTTGGTGTCTAAGGTAAGTTCGGCAGTCTGACTAGTGGTTTTTAAGTGAGAGCTATGCACATTGATTCGATCTCTGATGAGTTAATGGCATATCCTCACCACTGATCTCACTTATCTGGCCAACCTGATGAGTTAGGTTTTGATTAGATCACTTGGTGATTAGGACTCACCTATGTCATTAGGTAAATCAGTGTGACTGATTTAGGTGCTCCTAATGCCGGTTTTAATTAAATCTTTTTAATCTAACTTGGTGAAGTCAGTGGGAAGATTGAAATTGACTGGTTAATTTCTTCTCTTCTATCCTTTAATAAAATCTTCAAAAATTATTAGGTTCCTAAAAATGATTAAGTTATACTGATAACTAAGTCATAGCCTCCCATTAAGTGAGTGATAATGAGTCCATTAGTTTAATAATCACTGAAGGCCCAAAGGCCTGATGCTTATTGACTAATGGAATTATCATTCATAATATGATAATTTGGTTGAGTTTTTTTGATGGTGGTCAGGTTGGCCGGCCAAAGTCGGGCCTGATCATTTATTGGTCCGATTCACCAAATCAAGTCATGTTAATGGTTGGATCTAACCAGATCTTTTCAGTGGAGGCCAAAGCCTACTGATTAGATTCTGGAGCAAAATTAATTACTAGAAGTTGTTTAGAGAAACAACTGGTTATGAACCTACCCATAGATGCACATGGGTTGACTAACCAAAGTTGGACTCATGTGTAGTTTGTGTGGATTCTAGTACCCACTAAGGAATTAAAGTAATTCCTCGAATTGGAGGTTGAGGCTACCAGTTCGTAAAAATACTGGGAGAAACTTTAGACTAAAGTCCAAGTCTTTAGTATTAATAATTTACGTACTAATAAAGGTCTGGTTTTCCTTTAATGCAGCTATGGCCACTACCCTGTCGCTCCGGTCATTATTAGATAATGACAAGCTCATGGGATCTAATTTCGATAGCTAGTATCGAAAATTAAAAATCATCCTTAAGCATGAGCGGATCCTTTATGTAGTAACGGATCCGGCACCTGAGGAGCCAGCCCCGAATGCTAGAGGGGTGGTCCGAGACACTTACCAGAAGTGGCTCAACGATCGCACCACCATTCGGTGCATAATGCTAGCGGCAATGAATGATGAGTTCAGCTGCAGGTACGAGAATGCCCAACCGCAGGAGATGCTTCAAATGTTGAACGACTCCTTTGGCATGTCTGACGACGTTGAAAGGCACAAAATTAGTTATGCCATTTTCAATGCTCGGATGAGGGATGGGGCCTCAGTCATCGATCATGTACTGTACATGATCGAAATGATTGAGCACCTAAGTAAATTGGACTTTTCCTTGCATGAGCAGCTCGGTAAGGATGTGATCCTTAATTCTTTGCCCAAGTCCTTCCTCCCCTTCCTTACTCATTTTTGGATGACAAAGCCTGCAGTGAACTACCACGGCTTGTTGGGGTTGCTACAAAACTTTGAGAAGGACCACCAGCTCCATAAAGAGTCGGTGAATGTTGTGGGAGGATTTGAAGTGAATTTTAGTACAGGGGTAAAAAGATAATTTTTAAAACTTTTTCAAAATTACTATTTTATAGTAGAAATTATTAATTAATCTAATTAATTAATAAGTATAAACCCTACACAAGGATCTAAATATGATATATATATATAGCATGTATTTAAATTTAAAATTCAAACTTCTACAGTAAATATTTTACTGTTATGTGTTCAGAACATATTACCTTTGTGCGGGTAGTCGATCACCATAATCTGATCACCGTCGAGAGGATCTGATGGTTGCAACACAGTCACACAGTGTGTCTGGCCTCTGCGGATCATCCACACGAAGCTTTCCATCTGATCGGCTCCTCACGAATGCTAGTTCATGGCAGAACCCTTTCGACGGCCGATGTTGATCGAACTCTTTTGATCTTGATCTGCCAACTCTTTGGATGCTTCGAATTATCAGCAGAGGTGCTTGAGAGGTTGATGAATCTCTCCTTGAGATCTGGTGGGCTCACGACACTCGTAGCCCACTTTCTCACTTTTCGAACCCTAGGCAGTAACCCTAGGGTACACACAGAAAACCCTGCGCCGACTCTCTTTCTTTTCTTTCCTCTCAAAATTTTTGAACTTTTCAAATTCACACAAAAAGCTTCCTCATGCCCACTTTTCCTTCTCAAAAATCTCCTACGCATGCCCCACCTTCTTATCTCTTTTTAAAACAATGCAAGATGCGTCTTAAACGCATGACAGGATAAAGCTAGGTGGTTGCTCATTTGAATTCAAATCGAATTTGAATTCAAATGCCAACCAACCCATCCTTATCCACTCTTGGTGTGAGAAGAGAAGGGCATGGGCTCTCTTGTGCGTGGAGAGTTTATACGAAAAACTCTTTCTCGTGTAGAAAAAGTGGCGCACAAGATTAGGTGTGGCGCATGGAGTTGGTTGCCCATTCAAATTCAAACTTCATTTGAATTTGAATGGCCAACCAATCATCTTTATCCATCCAAATGGCACACAAATGGAGGGGCATGGAAGGCTTCTGCACAGGAGAAAATTCACGAGAAGTTGTTTCTCGTGAATTCAAATGGGCGCAGATAAATAAGGTGGCGCAGGGAGAGAATTCAAAAGGTGGTTTCAACCTAATTGAGCCAACCTAATCAAAATAGGTTCGACACAATTAGACTAAGTTAAATCTAACTTAATTATGCTTAATTAAGCTTAATTAGACTCAATAAAATCCCAAATAAATCAGAAATTGACTAAGTCCAACTCCTGATCAGATCAGGGACCAAACCACCTTGGCGATTAGGTCAACACTTAACCTAATCGGGTCAAATCCAACTGAATCCAATTCAATTAGACTTGATCCAAAAATAATTACTCAATTAAATTGAGTTAATTAGTGATCAAATCACTAATTAAACCTCTCATAAATACTGAGTCCAAATCTGATGGGCAATCGGGCATCAAAGTCCATCAATATGAAACCCTGATTGAAGAGTCCCAAACCAGTGAGACTCTTGACCCCGGTACCCAAAATGTGTGGAACTCATGATCAGAGAATCTTGATTCTCGATCAAGGAGTCTTAGACACGTAGGACTCAGAGTCTCCGAGCATTATGACTCTTGGTCGAAGAGTCCCAGTCCAGTGGGACTCTTCACCAGCCATCAGATCAGATAGGAACCTCTAATGTGTGTGACCCCGCAGGTTCGAACCTAAGTTGGTAGCACAAGAACCAATTCCTGTACTAATCGAAGTGATCATCTAGCAATGGTACCCGACATTCGGATAGGTCGAATAGTTGCAATCGCAACATTCAGAACCTACGCAAATATAGTTACTGTATAATTCATCCCTTTGACCCCTGTGTATAGGATGACTCAGGATTAAACTGTCAACCCTGATCAGATCATCCGAATCGTGCTCAACTCAATCAGTCCTGTGACTCCTCACTAGGACTACCCTAGTCAAGATTTTGCTAAATTGAAACACGACTGTACACAGCTCCTGAACTGGAGTGGTCAATTCCATCTTGACACATGCACCGACAAGTCAAGTACTTGACTACACCCAGCAGCCTTCCGTCACTGAATTAGAAATTCAGGTAGTCCAGTGCCTAAGTGCAGTGAGTTGCTTGTAAGTCACCGTGGCGGTCTCAGGTCGGAGGGACAGTTATACCCATATCCCATCGGAGCAAATCTTGACAGCAGAAAATACTCTGGAGTCGGTCAAGTTCAGTGCAGATATACCCTTACATCTCACCTGTATGCCATACCAGTGTCTCCACACTCCTTGGTTAAGAAGACAACCAACCTATATGGCACACATCGATCTATGCTTGATAAACGTTATTGTCCTTGGTAACAACGTATCATTTGGTCGTGAATAGGTTTAAGGACTAAACGACAAATCCTCCTTTGTCGAGTCTAAATAGTCCTAAGGACTTCACCACAACACAGGAGTTCATTAGAAGATGAAACAATTTATGATGAAAAAATATCAAAATAATTTTTATTTATTTATAATTCATATACTAATACAAGAAAGAGCACAACCGTCAACAGACTGACGATTGGCTTTGAGACACTATTCCCAATAATCTCTCACTTAGCCTAAAGCCAATCGGTGCAGTATCTAATACCCATCTTCGACTTGAAGTTGTCGAACTCCTTCACTGCAAAGGCTTTAGTGAATGGGTCAGCTAGGTTCTCCTTTTCGTCGATCTTCTAAAGGTCGATGTCACCTCTATCCATGATTTTCCAGATGAGATGGTAGCGGTGCAGAATATGCTTCGTCCGTTGGTGTACCTTCGATTCCTTCATCTGAGCAATGGCTCCAAAGCTGTCACAATAGAGCAGAACTGGACCAACAAGGGAGGGTGCTACTCTGAGCTCGATGATGAATTTTTTAGCCACACCACTTCTTTGGCAGCATCTGATGCAGTGACATACTCTGCCTCACAAACTGAATCAGCCACAGTGTGCTGCTTGAAACTCTTCCAGCAGACAGCCCCACCATTAAGGATAAAAATAAATCCTGACACACTCTTACTGTCATCGTGATCAGACTAAAAATTAGAGTCTGTAAACCCCATAAGTCTCAAGTTCAGTTCACTATAAATGAGCCACTGGTCCTTAGTATTTTTTAAATACTTCAGGATAGTTTTAACAACCTTCCAGTGATTTTCTCTTGGATCAGATTGGTATCTACTCACTACCCCTAGTGAGTATGCCACATTTGATCGTGTACATGTCATGGCATACATGATAGATCCCCCTGCCGAAGCATATAGAATTTTACCCATACGCTCTCTCTCTTGAGGTGTTGTCGGACAATCCCTCTTCGAGAGAGAAATTCCATGGCCTATCGGTAGATAGCCTTTCTTGGAATTCTCCATGCTGAACCTCTTCAGCATAGTGTCAATGTACGTGGACTGGGATAAGCCAAGCAACCTTTTAGATCTATTCCTATAGATCATCATCACTAGGATGCAGGAAGCTTCCCCCAGATCCTTCATGGAGAACTGTGACAACAGCCAAATCGTTATTCCTTGTAATGCAGGGACATCATTCTCGATTAAGAGAATATCATCCACATACAATACAAGAAATACCACTACTGGACCATTAGCTCACTTATAAATGCAGGGCTCTTCTCCGTTCTTAACAAAACCATACGTCCTGATCGTCCTATCAAAATGTATGTTCCAACTCCGGGATGCCTGCTTAAGTCCATAAATAGACTTCTGTAGCCTGCACACCTTAGACTCATCTGTGGATGTGAACCCTTCAGGTTGTATCATATACACCTCTCCGTCCAGCTCTCTGTTTAGGAAAGTTGTCTTCACATCAATCTGCCAGATTTTATAGTCCAGATGGGCAGCTATCACAAGCATAATCCGAATGAATTTGAGCATTGCCACAGGAAAAAATATCTCGTCATAGTCTATACCATAATGTTGACGATATTCCTTGACAACCAGATGGGCTTTATAGGTCTCCACCTTTCCGTCTGCGCCCCTCTTCTTTTTGAAGACCCACTTTCACCCAATGGGTTTTACTCCTTTGAGTGGGTCAACCAATGTCCATACATCGTTGACATTCATGGACTCTATTTTGGATTTCATGGCCTCTAGCCATTTCTCAGAGTTAGATCTCTGCATTGCATCCATGTAGGTGATCGGATCCTCATCGTTTTCATCAAGTTCGACAGGATCACCGTCCCAGACCAAGAAACCATAGTATCTGTCCGGCTGACGTGGTACTCTACCAGACCGCCATAAGGATGCAGGAATAATGGGCTTCGGATCTGATCTAACCAAATTCAGTTCAGGTTCAGCAACTTGTATCGATTTTTTTACCTACCGAACTTCCTCAAGTTTGACCTTAGAGACAACTGTCCCTTCACCAAGGAACTCATTTTTCAAAAAGATTGCCTTAAGGCTGACAAACATCTTTTGCTCATCAGCTAGGTAGAAATAATACCCTTTGGTCTCTTTTGGGTATCTTATAAAATAACACTTGTCAGACCTAGGTCCAAGCTTATCCGTAATTAAACATTTAACATAAGACGGACACCCCCAAACCCTAAGGTGCGAGAGTATTGGCTTACGTCCTATCCATATCTCATAAGGTATTTTGGTTACAGACTTACTCAGAACCCTATTTAGAAGGTAACAAGCCGATTCGAGTGCATATCCTCAGAGGGAGATCGGCAGACCAGCAAATCCCATCATGAATTGAACCATGTCCAACAAGGTCCGATTCCTCCTTTCAGACACACCATTATGCTGTGGTATTTCAGGAAGAGTTTACTGAGAGAGAATCCCATTCTCCCCAAGATATGTCAGAAACTCATTGGAAAGGTATTCACCTCCTCGATCAGATCGAAGAGTTTTAATACACTTTTCAGTTTATTTTTCTACCTCATTTCAGAATAGTTTGAACATTTCAAACGACTCTGACTTATGCTTCATTAGGTAGACATACCCATACCTCGATAGGTCATCTGTGAAGGTTATGAAGTAGAAATATCCACCTCTTGCACTTGAGCTCATGGGTCCACATACATCAGAATGTACCAGACCCAAGAGTTCACTGGCTCGCTCACCTTTTTCAGTAAAAGGTGACTTGGTCATCTTCTCAAGAAGACAGGACTCACAGGTTGGAAGTGATTCATAATCATCAACTTCAAGAATTCCTTCTTGAGCCAACCTGTTTATCCTATTCTTATTGATATGACCTAGCCTACAGTGCCAAAGATAGACTTCTGACACATAATCCATTCTAGGATGTTTATCGGAGGTTTGAACCACATTAACAGGCTGTGATAGTAAGTAAATTCTATTATTTAGTTATCCAACAAACATTGTAACATCATTCAAAATGATATTGCAAATATTTTTTTTTATTAAAAATTCATAACTGTTCATGGCCAAAAGGCCTACAGAAATAATATTTAATAAAAAATTTGGACAATAGTGACATTCACTCAGAATTACATTACGAGAATTGATTACAAGGTTCATGATTCCTAAAGCTAGAACTAGAACTTTGCTTCCATCTCTGATGTTCAGGAACCTCTCGCCTTCATCAAATCTCCTACTAACTTGCAGACCCTGCATCGAATTACAGATATGATAAGGACTTTCGGTATCCAACACCCAGGCAGTAGTATCACAAATGGAAAAATTGTAAGGTGTTATCATATAATTACCTTGCTTCTTCTTTGGCCTATTTGGATCCAGGGAGGCAATGTATAGAGGATAGTTCCTCTTCCAGTGCCCCTGCTTCTTGCAAAAGAAGCACTCCGCCTGGCTCTGATCAGGCTTGCGCTTCTTGGTCTGACCCTATGCAGACGTCCCAGCATGCGGCTGCACCTTCTTATTCTTCTTCTTCTTGTTCTTCTTCCCTTTCTTAAAAGATCAACGACCAGAAGAAGACCCTCCCACAACATTCACTGACTCCTTATGGAGCTGGTGGTCCTTCTCAAAGTTCTGCAGCAACCCCAACAAGCTGTGGTAGTTCACTGCAGGCTTTGTCATCCGAAAATGAGTAAGAAAGAGGAGGAAGAACTTGGGCAAAGAATTAAGGATCGTATCCTTACCGAGCTACTCGTGCAAGGGAAAGCCCAGTTTACTTAGGCACTTAATCATTTCGATCATGTACAGTACATGATCAGTGACTGAGGTCCCATCCCTCATCCGAGCATTAAAAATGGCACAACTAGTTTTGTGCCTTTCAACATCGTCAGGCGTGCCAAAGGAGTCGTTCAACATTTGAAGCATCTCCTACGGCTGGGCATTCTCGAACCTACGGCTGAACTCATCATTTATTGCTGCTAGCATTATGCACCGAACGGTGGTGCGGTCGTTGAGCCACTTTTGATAAGTATCTCAGACCGTCCCTCTAGCATTCGGGGCTGGTTCCTCAGATGTCGGATCCGTTACTACATAAAGGATCCGCTCATGCTTAAGGACGATTTTTAATTTTTGATACCAGCTATCGAAATTAGGTCCCATGAGCTTATCATTATCTAAAAATGATCGGAGCGACAGGGTAGTGGCCATAGCTGCATAAAGAAAAATCAGACCTTTATTAGTATATAAATTATTAATACTAAAGACTTGGACTTTAGTCTAAAGTTTCTCCCAGTATTTTTACAAACTGGAAGCCTCAACCTCCAATTCGAGAAATTACTTTAATTCCTTAGTGGGTACTAGAATCCACACAGACCACACACAAGCCCAACTTTGGTTGGTCAACCCATGTGTATCTATGGGTAGGTTCATAACCAGTTTTTTCTCTAAACAACTTCTAATAATTAATTTTGCCCCAGAACCTAATCAGTAGGCTTTGGCCTCCACTGAAAAGATCTGGTTAGGTCCAACCATTAACATGACTTGATTTGGTGAATCGGACCAATAAATGATCAGGCCCGACTTTGGCCAGCCAACCTGACCACCATCAGAAAGACTCAACCAAATTATCATATTATGAATGATAATTCCATTAGTCAATAAGCACCAAGTCTTTGGACCTCCAGTGATTATTATACTAATGGACTCATTATCACTCACTTAATGGGAGGCAATGGCTTAGTTATCACTATAAATTAATCATTTTTAGGGACCTAATAATTTTTGAGGATTTTTATTAAAGGATAGAAGAGAAGATATTAACCAGCCAATTTCAATCCTCCCACTGACTTCACCAAGTCAGATTAAAAAAAATTTAATTAAAGTCGGCATTAGGAGCACCTAAATCAGTCACACTGATTTACCTAATGACATGGGTGAGTCCTAATCACCAAGTGATCTAATCAAAACCTAACTCACCAGGTTGGCCAGGTAAGTGAGATCAGTGGTGAGGATATGCCATTAACTCGTCAGAGATCGAATCAATGTGAGTAGCTCCCACTTAAAAACCACTGGTCAGACTACCAAACTTACCTTAGACACCAACCGGTTTATTAGTTTTAATTTGATCAACTTAGTAAATAGGGTTCCACCGTGTAGCCATGAATTAAGTCCATCTTGGCCTAGTTAAAGACATAGACCCATTCAACTGCAACTATTGAAGTTGAATCTAGAGTGTCCTTGACCTAATCTAATTCAACTTTTAATTAGATTTGATCAATTACTCTAATTTAGTCCATTTCTTTAAGCTAACCATAGATCTAACCCAATTATGGACCTAATCTATCTAACCCATTGCCCCACAAGTTTATGCAATTGTCTTAGATCTTAATTCATAATTCTAGACCAACTAGACAACACTTAATTCTTTTAATTAAGTATTTCGATTGATGGGTCAGGGTTTGGCATTTCGAAAATAATTTTCAAATTTGAAAGGTTTTATTTTCTGTTCACCAAATATGTTGACTCATTTCACAAACGAATCAGCACATTTCATAAACAGCAATCCTATTGCTAATTACATAACAGAAAATAACTCAATCAAAATAAATCATGAATATTTCTTTAGATCTAATCTAACACATTCATGATAAATTTCACAATTGAACATTTATAATTAAGTCCTTTCGCTGCTTCATCTGCATGGGATATAATCGCATCGGTACCTCTACTGCCATAGGAGAACCCCATCGAATGGGAGGAGAGGGCCTTTAAACCCTACTTTTTTTCTATGACCGAATGACCATGGCAACCAACCTAATTAGACTACTTGCTACTTGGATCAAGTATATCTAAATATACCAATTTCAAAATTTAAATTTTAAATTTTAAATTTTAAAT
Organism: Elaeis guineensis; assembly: GCF_000442705.2. Lineage (NCBI taxonomy): Eukaryota > Viridiplantae > Streptophyta > Magnoliopsida > Arecales > Arecaceae > Elaeis > Elaeis guineensis. The sequence goes on along the minus strand of NC_026007.2, from coordinate 19,956,674 downwards.
TTCAAATTTTAAATTTCAAATAAATTTCAAATTTTGAATTTTGAATTTCAAATTTTGAATTTTAAATTTTGAATTTTAAATTTAAAATTTCAAATAAATCTCAAATTTTGAATTTTAAATTTTAAATTTTTGAATTTTGAATTTTAAATTTTAAATTTTAAATTTCAAATTTTAAATTTAAATTTTAAATTTAAACTTTTAGATTACTACTTAATCTACGCATGCAAATGTATGTCATATTTTAGAACTTGCTCTGATACCATTTGAAGTAAATTTTAGTGCAGGGGTAAAATGATAATTTTTAAAACTTTTTAAAATTATTATTTTACAGTAAAAATTATTAATTAATCTAATTAATTAATAAGTATAAATTCTACATAAGAATCTAAATATGATATATATATAGCATGCATTTAAATTTAAAATTCAAACTTCTACAGTAAATATTTTACTATTATGTGTTCAGAACATATTACCTCTGTGCAGATAGTCGATCGTCATAATTTGATCACCATCGAGAGGGTCTGATGGTCATAATGCAGCCACACAGTGTGTCTGGCCTCTGTGGATCATCCACACGAAGCTTCCAATCTGATCGGCTCCTCACGAATGCTAGTTCATGGTAGAACCCTTTCGACGGTCGATATTGATCGAACTCCTTCGATCTTGATCTGCCGACTCTTTGGACACTCTGAATCATCAACAGAGGTGCTTGAGAGGTTGATGAATCTCTCCCTGAGATTTGGTGGGCTCATGACACTCGTAGCTCACTTTCTCACTTTTCGAACCCTAGGCAATAACCCTAGGGTACACACAAAAAACCCTGCGCCCACTCTCTTTATTTTCTTTCCTCTCAGAATTTTTGAACTTTTCAAATTTATGCAGAAAGCTTTCTCACGCCCACTTTTCTTTCTCAAAAATCTCGTACGCATGCCCCACCTTCTTATCTCTTTTTAAAACAATGCAAGACGCGTCTTAAACGCGTGACAGGATAAAGCTAGGTGGTTGCTCATTTGAATTCAAATCGAATTTGAATTCAAATGCCAACCAACCCATCCTTATCTACTCTTGGCATGAGAAGAGAAGGGTGTGGGCTCCCTTGTGCATGGAGAGTTTACATGAGAAACTCTTTCTCGTATAGAAAAAGTGGCGCACAAGATAAGGTGTGGTGCATGGAGTTGGTTGCCCATTCAAATTCAAACTTCATTTGAATTTGAATGGCCAACCAATCATCTTCATTCATCCAAATGGTGCATAAATGGAGGGGCGTGGAAGGCTTCTGCATGAGAGAAAATTCATGAGAAGTTATTTCTCGTGAATTCAAATGGGTGCAGATAAGTGAGGTGGCGTAGGGAGAGAATTCAAAAGGTGGTTTCAACCTAATTGAGCCAACCTAATCAAAATAGGTTAGACACAATTAGATTAAGTTAAATCTAACTTAATTAAACTTAATTAGGCTCAATAAAATCTTAATCAAATCAAGAATTGACTAAGTCCAACCCCTGATCAGATCAGGGACCAAACCACTTAGGCGATTAGGTCAATACTTAACCTAATCGGATCAAATCCAACTGAATCCAATTCAATTGGACTTGATCTAAAAATAATTACTCAATCAAATTGAGTTAATTAGCGATCAAATCACTAATTAAATCTCTCATAAATATTGAGTCCAAATCTGATGGGCAATCGGGCATCAAAGTCCATCAATATGAAACCCTGATCGAAGAGTCCCATACCAGTGGGACTCTTGACCTCGCTACCCAAAATGTATGAAACTCATGATCAGAGAATCCTGATTCTCGATCATGGAGTCTCAGATATGTAGAACTCAGAGTCTTCGAGCATTAGGACTCTTGGTTGAAGAGTCCCAATCCAGTGGGACTCTTCACCAGCCATCAGATCAGATAGGAACCTCTAATGTGTGTGACCCCATAGGTTCGAACATAACCTGGTAGCACAGGAATCAATTCTTGTACTAATTGAAGTGACCATCTAGCAATGATACCCGATGTCTGGATAGATCGAATAGTCGCAATCGCAACATTCAGAACCTACGCGAATATGGTTACTATATAATTCATCCTTTTGACCCCTGTGTATAGGATGACTTAGGGTTAAACTGTCAACCCTGATCAGATCATCTGAATCATGCTCAACTCAATCAATCCTGTGACTCCTCACTAGGACTACCCTGGCCAAGATTTTGCTAAATTGAAACACGACTGTACACAGCTCCTGAACTGGAGTGGTCAATCCCATCTTGACACACGCACCGACAAGTTAAGTACTTGACTACACCCAGCAGCCTTCCGTCACTGAATTAGAAATTCAGGTAGTCCAGTGCCTAAGTGCAGTGAGTTGCTTGTAAGTCACCGTGGCGGTCTCAGGTCGGAGGGACAGTTACACCCATATCCCATCGGTGCAAATCTTAACAGCAGAAAATGCTCCGGAGTCGGTCACGTTCAGTGCAGATGTACCCTTATATCTCACGTGTATGCCATACCGGTGTCTCTACACTCCTTAGTTAAAAAGACAGCCAACCCATATGGCACACAACGATCTATGCTTGATAAATATTGTTGTCCTTGGTAACAACATATCATTTGGTCGCGAACAGGTTTAAGGACTAAACGACAAATCCTCCTTTGTCGAGTCTAAATAGTCCTAAGGACTTCACCACAACATAGGAGTTCATTAGAAGATAAAATAATTTATGATGAAAAAATATCAAAATAACTTTTATTTATTTATAATTCATATACTAATACAAAAAAGAGCACAACCGTCAATAGGCTGACGATTGACTTTGGGACACTATTCCCAACAGGGCCTTCTACTGGACGTCGACCATTTAAGAAAGGGAAGAAGAACAAGAAGAAGAAGAATAAGAAGGTGCAGCCGCATGCTGGGACGTCTGCACAAGGTCAAACCAAGAAGCACAAGCCTGACCAGAGTCAGGCGGAGTGCATCTTTTGCAAGAAGCAGGGGCACTGGAAGAAGAACTGTCCTCTATACATTGCCTCCCTGGATCCGAACAGGCCGAAGAAGAAGTAAGGTAATTATATGATAACACCTTGCAACTTTTTCATTTGTGATACTACTGTCTGGGTATTGGATACCAGAAGTCCTTATCATATCTTTAATTCGATGCAGGGTCTGCAGGTCAGTAGGAGATTTGATAAAGGTGAGAGGTTCCTGAACGTTGGAGATGGAAGCAAAGTTCCAGTTCTAGCTTTAGGAATCATGAACCTTGTAATCAATTCTCGTAATGTAATTCTGAGTGAATGTCACTATTGTCCAAGTTTTTTATTAAATATTATTTCTGTAGGCCTTTTGGCCATGTACAGTTATGAATTTTTAATAAAAGAAAATATTTGCAATATCATTTTGAATGGTGTTATAATGTTTGTTGGACAACTAAATAATGAAATTTATTTACTATCACAGCCTGTTAACGTGGTTCAAACTTTCGGTAAATGCCCTAGAATAGATAATGTGTCAGAAGTCTACCTTTGGCACTGTAGGCTAGGTCATATCAATAAGAATAGGATAAACAGGTTGGCTCAAGAAAAAATTTTTGAAGTTGGTAATTGTGACCACTTCCAACTTGTGAGTCCTGTCTTCTTGAAAAGATGACCAAGTCACCTTTTACTGGAAAAGGTGAGCGAGCCAGTAAACTCTTGGGTCTGATATATTCTGATGTATGTGGACCCATGAGCTCAAGTGCAAGAGGTGGATATTTCTACTTCATAACCTTCACAGATGACCTATCGAGGTATGAGTATGTCTACTTAATGAAGCATAAGTCGGAGTCGTTTGAAATATTCAAACTATTCCGAAATGAGGTAGAAAAATAAACTGAAAAGTGTATTAAAACTCTTCGATCTGATCGAGGAGATGAATACATTTCCAATGAGTTTCTGACATATCTTGGAGAGAATGAGATTCTCTCTCAGTGGACTCCTCCTGGAACACCACAGCATAATGGTGTGTCTGAAAGGAGGAATCGGACCTTGTTGGACATGGTTCGATCCATGATGGAGTTTGCTGGTCTGCCAATCTCTCTTTGGGGATATGCGCTCAAATCGGCTTGTTACCTTCTAAATAGGGTTCCGAGTAAGTCTGTAACCAAAATGCCATATGAGATATGGATAGAACGTAAGCCAGTACTCTCGCACCTTAGGATTTGGGGGTGTCTGGCTTATGTTAAACGTTTAATTACGGACAAGCTTGGACCTAGGTCTGACAAGTATTATTTCATAGGGTATCCAAAAAAGACCAAAGGGTATTATTTCTACCTAGCTGATGAGCAAAAGGTGTTTGTCAGCCTTAAGGCAATCTTTTTGGAAAAGAAGTTTCTTGGTGAAGGGACTGTTGCCTCTAAGGTCGAACTTGAGGAAGTTCGACAGATAAAAAAATCGACACAAGTAGCTGAACCTGAACCGGATTTGGTTAGATCAAATTCGGAGCCCATTGTTACTGCACCCTTAAGGCGGTCTGGTATAGTACCACGTCAACGGGACAGATACTATGGTTTCTTGGTCCGGGACGGCAATCCTGTTGAACTTGATAAAAATGATGAGAATCCGATCACCTACATGGATGCAATGCAGAGACCTGACTCTGAAAAATGGCTAGAGGCCATGAAATCCGAAATGGAGTCCATGAAGATCAACGATGTGTGGACATTGGTTGGCCCACCCGAAGGAGTAAAACCCATAGGGTGTAACTGGGTCTTCAAGAGGAAGAGAGGCACAAACGAAAAGGTGGAGACCTATAAAGCCCGTCTGGTTGCCAAGGAATATCGTCAACGTTATGGTGTAGACTATGACGAGATGTTTTCTCCTGTGGCAATGCTCAAATCCATTCAGATTATGCTTGCGATAGCTGCCCATCTGGACTATAAAATCTGGCAGATGGATGTGAAGACAACTTTCCTAAATGGGGAGCTGGACGAAGAGGTGTATGTGATACAACCTGAAGGATTCACATCCACAGATGAGTCTAAGGTGTGCAGGCTACAGAGGTCCATTTATGAACTTAAGCAGGTATCCCAGAGTTGGAACATACATTTTGAAATGGTATTTTATAGTGTCCATCTCACCACCTTCTGCTCCACGTGGACGACCGAAAAAAAAAAAAAAAAAACAAAAGTCGCTGTTTGAAATGGTATTTTTGAAAACACCATTTCAAATGATATTTTTGAAAATACCATTTTAAACAATAATTTTAATTATTTATTTTCAAAAAAAATAAAAAAATGATTAAAAATAAAAATTATAATTTTAAATTTCTAAAAAAATAAAAATTTTAGTTTTGATTCAAATAAAAATTATCATTTCAAATTAGTATTTCCATTTTAAATTATTTTTTAAAAAATATCTCAAAAAAATATAGGTTTAAAAAAATAAAAAATAAAAAAATCATAAAAAAAGAAAAAAAAGGAAAAAAAGGAAAAGAATGAGAAAAAAATAAAAATTATAATTCTAAATTTTAAAAAAATAAAAATTTAAATTTTAAATTTAAATAAAATCATCATTTCCAATTATGATCCCTATTTCAAATTAATTTCTTTAAAAAAATATCCCAAAAAATATCTCAAAAAAATAAAAAAACACCATAAAAAAAAGGAACAACATAAAAAATGATGGATAAAAAATAAAAATTATAATTCAAAATTTTAAAAAAAAATAATTTTAATTCAAATAAAAATCACCATTTCAAATTAGTATCCCTATTTCAAATTAATTTTTAAAAAAAAATATCCCAAAAAGAAAAAAAATACCTCTAAAAAAATAAAAAAATAAAAAATATGATAAAAAAAGGAAAAATTGGAAAAAAAATAAAAATTATAATTCTAAATTATTAAAAAAATAAAAATTTTAATTTTAATTCAAATAAAAAACACCATTTCAAATTACTTTCCCCATTTCAAATTAATTTTTTAAAAAAATATCCCAAAAAAAAAATACCTAAAAAAATACCATAAAAATAGAAAAAAATGGTAAAAAATAAAAAAAATTATAATTATAATTTTAAATTATAAAAAAATAAAAATTTGAATTTGAATTCTAAAAAAATCATCGTTTCAAATTACTTTCTCCATTTCAAATTAATTTTTTTAATAAAATATCCAAAAAAATACCTCAAAAAAATAAATAAAATAAAAAAATATCATAAAAAAGAGAAAAAATAGAAAAAAATTATAATTATAATTTTAAATTTTAAAAAAATAAAAATTTTAATTCTGAGACACATGAGACTATGTGTATTCATGTCCACAAAGCATAATATCCGATCACTTGAAATGACATTTTTAAAAAATAAGCTTAAATACCAAAAAAAATAAAAAAAATAAATTTTAATTTTTAAAAATAAAAAATAATAAAAAATAAAAATTATAATTCTAAATTTTAAAAAATAAAAATTTTAAATTTAATTAAAATAAATTTTAATTCAAAAAAAAGAAAATAAAATAAAATTTTAAATTTAAATTTAAATAAATTTTTAAAAAAAAATCAATCCGTATCATCCCCGTACCGACTTATAACAGCTCAAAGCGCATCACACCGAGTGGTTGGTAAAAGCACCATAATGTACCGGAGCCTTACTGACCTATACCGACCCATACTGTACTGTACGTAGCTGTTCATGCCCGTACCAGATCGAGATGTACCAGTACTGTCCGATTCATCTCATTTATCGAAAAATCGACTTGAACTTTGCTGGTTCCCCATCGAGTCATCTGATTTAGCTTATTTTTAGATATTTCAAGAAATGTAATTAAATTATCCGGCATATTATTATTATTTATGTTATAATTTTTATAACCCTTTTAGCATAATTTTTTCTCCCCTAATATTCTGAGACACATGAGACTATGTGTATCCATATCCATAAAGCATAATATTCGATCACTTAAAATTAAATAATATAAAATAAAATTAATAATTAATAATGTAAAATAGAATAAAAATGTCAAGTGTATAAAAAATAGTACAATAAAAATTTTAAAAATACTAAATATAAATCTAAAAAATACTAAATCCCATAAGGACATCGTGGTGCCCGTAGTCGCGTGGACCTTCTCAGGAAGGTCCTCAACGGCTGCTCCTGCTCCTGTATCTGCTGTGATGGCTCCTCCCCTATATCAGTGGAGGTCTGCTGGTCATGCTGCTCAAAAATAATTGATGCTGTCGGATCATCTACGGACTAAGCGACCCCCTCAACCCTCTCATCTGGATACATGATGTTAGGAATAGTGTCCCAAAGCCAATCGTCAGTCTGTTGACGGTTGTGCTCTTTGTTGTATATGTACATAAATTATAAATAAATAAAAATTATTTTGGTATTTTTCATCATAAATTGTCATCTTCTAATGAACTTCTGTGTTGTGGTGAAGTTCTTAGGACTATTTAGACTCGACAAAGGAGGATTTGTCATTTAGTCCTTAAACCTGTTCGCGACCAAATGATACATTGTTATCAAGGACAACAATGTTTATCGAGCATAGGTCGTTGTGTGCCATATAGGTTGGTTGTCCTCTTAACCAAGGAGTGTGGAGACACTGGTATGACATACAGACGAGATGTAAGGGTACATCTGCACTGAACGTGACCGACTCCGGAGCTATTTCTGCTGTCAAGATTTGCTCCGATGGGATATGGGTATAACTGTCCCTCCGACCTGAGACTGCCACGGTGACTTACAAGCAACTCACGGCACTTAGGCACTGGACTACCTGAATTTCTAATTCAGTGACAGAAGGATGTTGGGTGTAATCAAGTACTTGACTTGTCGGTGCGTGTGTCAAGATGGGATTGACCACTCCAGTTTAGGAGCTGTGTATAGTCGTATTTCAATTTAGCAAAACCTTGACCAGGGTAGTCCTAGTGAGGAGTCACAGGACTGATTGAGTTGAGTACGACTCGGATGATCTAATCAGGGTTGACAGTTTAACCCTGAGTCGTCTTAAACACAGGGGTCAAAAGGGATGAATTATATAGTAACCATATTCACGTAGGTTCTGAGTGTTGCGATTGTGACTATTCGACCTATCCGATCGTCAGGTACAATTGCTAGATGGTTACTTCGATTAGTACAGGAATTGATTCTTGTGCTACCAGCTTAGGTTCGAACCTGCGGGGTCACACACATTAGAGGTTCCTATCTGATCTGATGGCTGATGAAGAGTCCTAATATTTGTGGACTATGAGTCCTACGTGCCTGGGACTCTGTGATCGAGAATCAAGTTTCTCTGATCATAAGTCCCACACATTTTGGGTATCGGGGTCAAGAGTCCCACTGGTTTGGGACTCTTCGATCAAGGTTTCATATTGATGGACTTTGATACCCGATTACCCATCAAATTTGGACTCAATATTTATGAGAGATTTAATTAATAATTTAATTGCTAATTAACTCAATTTGATTGAGTAATTATTTTTGGATCAAGTCCAATTAAATTGGATTCAATTGGATTTGATCCGATTAGGTTAAGAGTTGACCTAATCGTCGAGATGGTTTGGTCCCTGATTTGATCAGGGGTTGGGCTTAATCAATTTTTGATTTGATTAGGATTTTATTGAGCCTAATTAAGTCTAATTAAGTTGGGTTTAAATTAGTCTAATTGGGCCTAACTTATTTGGTTCAATTAGGTTGGTTTAAATAATGAAACCACCTTGACCCAAACTCCCTGCGCCACCTCACATCCACTGCGCCCATTTGAATTCATGAGAAGGAATTTTTCATGAATTTTTTCTCATGCAAAGCCCTCCCCACACCCACTTTTGTGCGCCATATGGATGGATAAAGTTGATTAGTTAACCATTCAAATTCAAAGCGTGTTTGAATTTGAATGGATAACTTATCTCTTGTTCCTTCATGCTTATCCATCTTGTGCACCACATAACTTACACGAGAAAAAGGTTTCTCATGAAATATTTCCATGCACAAAGAGTCCACGCCCTTCTCTTCTCATGCCATAAGTGGATAGGGATGAGTTGGTTTGCATTTGAATTCAAACTCGATTTGAATTCAAATGTGCAACCACTTATCTTTATCCTCTCACGCGGATAAGACACGTTCGATGTTATTTTAAAAAGAGGAGAAAGATGGGGCATGCGTAGAATTTTTTGGAGAGAAAGTTTGGGGCATGAGGAACCTTTTTGCATGAGGTGAAGGTCCAAAACCATTCGAGAGAAAAAGAAAGAAAAGACAGAAAATTGGGCGCAGGGTTTTCAGAGTGTTCCCTAGGGTTTCAGCCTGGGGTTCAGGAAGTGAGTTAGTGAGCTACGAGTGTCGTGAGCCCACCAAATTTAAGGAAGAGAATCATCTATCTCTCAAGCATATTTGTTGATGATCCAGAGCATCCGTAGAATCAGCAGACATCGATCGAAGGAGTTCGATCAGCATCAGCTGTCAAAAGGGCTCTACAACGAGCTAGCACTCGTGAGGAGCCGATCAGATCGGGAGCCTCGTGTGAATGATCCGCAGAGGCTAGACATCCTATGTGGTTGCATTGCGATGATCAAAGCCTCCCGACGATGATTAGATTGTGGTGATCGACTACCCACACAAAGGTATTATATTTTGAACATAGAACAGTAAATTATTTACTGTTCAAATTTGAATTTCAAATTTAAATCCACGCATGCTGTATATCATATTTAGATCTCAGTATAGGATAAATATATATTAATTAATTAGATTAATTAATTATTTCCATTATAAAATAGTGATTTTGAAAAGTTTTAAAATTACCATTTTACCCCTGCACTCAAATTTTGCTTCAAATGGTATCAGAGCAGGTTCTAAGATATGATATATGAATTTGCATGCATAGATTAAGTTATAATCTAAAAGTTTAAATTTGAAATTTGAAATTCAAAATTTAAAATTTGAATTTTGAAAGTTGTTCGAAATTCAAAATTCAAAAGTTTGAAATTCAAAATTTAAATTTTAAATTTTAAAATTTGAAATTCAAAATTCAAAATTTAAAAATTTAAAATTCAAAATTTGAAATTTGAAATTTGGTTGAAATTTCAAATTTGAAATTCAAATTTTAAAATTCAAAATTTAAAATTCAAAATTTAAAATTCAAAATTTGAAAATTCAAAATTTTGAAATTTGAAATTTGAAATTTGTTTGAAATTTGAAATTCAAAATTTAAAATTTGAAATTTAAAATTTAAAATTTAAATTTTGAAATAGGTATATTTAGATATACTTGATCCAAGAAGCAAGTTATCGAATTGGGTTGGTTGCCATGGCCGTCCGATCATAGGAAGAATGTAAGGTTTAAAGGCCCTCTCCGCCCATTCGATGGGGTCTCCTATGGTGGTAGAGGTGCCGCTGCAATTATATCCCATGCAGATGAAGCAGCGAAAGGACTTAATTGTAAAGGTTCAATTGTAAAATTTATCATGAATGTGTTAGATTAGATCTAAAGGAATATTCATGATTTATCATGATTGAGTTATTTTCTGTTATGTAATTAGCAATAGGATTGCTATTTATGAAATGTGCTGATCTATTTGTGAAATGAGTCAACATATTTGGTGAACAAAAAATAAAATGTTTCAAATTTAAGAATTATTTTCGAAAAGTTAAACCCTGATCCATCAGCCCAAATACTTAATTAAAAGAATTAAGTGTTGCCAAGTTGGTTTAGAATTGTGAATTAAGACCTAAGACAATTGCATAAACTTGTGGGTCAATGGGTTAGATGGATTAGGTCCATAATTGGGTTAGACCTAAGGTTAGCTTAAAAAAATAGACTAAATTAGAGTAATTGATCAAATCTAATCAAAAGTTGAATTAGATTAGGTCAAAGACACTCTAGACTCAACTCCAATAGTTGTAGTTGAATGGGTCCATGTCTTTAACTAGACCAAGATGGACTTAATTCATGGCTACGCGGTAGAATTCTATTTACTAAGTTGATCAAATTAAAACTAATGAACCGGTTGGTGTCTAAGATAAGTTCGGCAGTTTGACCAGTGGTTCTTAAGTGGGAGCTACTCGCATTGATTTGATCTCTGATGAGTTAATGGCATATCCCCACCACTGATCTCACTTACCTGGCCAACCTGGTGAGTTAGGTTTTGATTAGATCACTTGGTGATTAGGGCTCACCCATGTCATTAGGTAAATCAGTGTAACTGATTTAGGTGCTCCTAATGCCGGCTTTAATTAAATTCTTTTTAATCTGACTTGGTGAAGTCAGTGGGAGGATTGAAATTGGCTGGTTAATTTCTTCTCTTCTATCCTTTAATAAAATACTCAAAATTATTAGGTCCCTAAAATGATTAAGATATAATAATAACTAAGTCATAGCCTCCCATTAAGTGAGTAATAATGAGTCCATTAGTTTAATAATCATTGGAGGCCCAAAGGCTTGATGCTTATTGACTAATGGAATTATCATTCATAGTATGATAATTTGGTTCGAGTCTTTCTGATGGTGGTCAGATTGGCCGACCAAAGTTGGGTCTGATCATTTATTGGTCTGATTCACCAAATCAAGTCATGTTAATGGTTGGACCTAACTAGATCTTTTCAGTGGAGGCCAAAGCCTACTGATTAGGTTCTGGGGCAAAATTGATTACTAGAAGTTGTTTTGAGAAACAATTGGTAATGAACCTACCCATAGATGCACATGGGTTGACCAACCAAAGTTGGGCTCGTGTGTAGTCCATGTGGATTCTAGTACCCACTAAGAAATTAAAGTAATTCTTCGAATTGGAGGTTGACGCTACCAGTTCATAAAAATATTGGGAGAAACTTTAAACTAAACTCCAAGTCTTTAATATTAATAATTTATGTACTAATAGAGGTCTGGTTTTTCTTTATGCAGCTATGGCCACTACCCTGTCGCTCCGATCATTATTAGATAATGACTAGCTCATGGGACCTAATTTTGATAGCTGGTATCAAAAATTAAAAATCATCCTTGAGCATGAGTGGATCCTTTATGTTGTAACGGATCTAGCACCTGAGGAGCCAGCCCCGAACGTTAGAGGGATGGTTCGAGACACTTACCAGGGGTGGCTCAATGATCGGACCACCGTTCGATGCATAATGCTGGTGGCAATGAATGATGAGTTCATCCACAGGTTTGAGAACGCCCAGCCACAGGAGATGCTTCAAATGTTGAACGACTCCTTTGGTACGCCTAACGATGTTGAAAGGCACAAAACTAGTTGTGCCATTTTCAATGCTCGGATGAAGGATGGGGCCTCAGTCACCGATCATGTACTGTACATGATCGAAATGATTGAGCGTCTAAGTAAACTGGGCTTTTCCCTGCACGAGCAGCTCGGTAAGGATGCGATCCTTAATTCATTGCCCAAGTCCTTCCTCCCCTTACTCATTTTTGAATGACAAAGCCTGCAGTTAACTACCACATCTTATTGGGGTTACCGCAGAACTTTGAGAAGGACCACCAGCTCCATAAGGAGTCGGTGAATGTTGTGGGAGGGTCTTCTTCTGGTCGTCGACCCTTTAAGAAAGGGAAGAAGAACAAGAAGAAGAAGAACAAGAAGGTGCAGCTGCATGCTGGGACGTCTGCACAGGGTCAGACTAAGAAGCGTAAGCCCGACCAAAGCCAAGCGGAGTGCTTCTTTTGCAAGAAGCAGGGGCACTGGAAGAGGAACTGTCCTCTATACATTGCCTCCCTGGACCCAAACAGACCGAAGAAGAAGCAAGGTAATTATATGATAACACCTTGCAACTTTCTATTTGTGATACTACTGTCTGGGTATTGGATACCGGAAGCCCTTATCATATTTGCAATACGATGCAGGGTCTGCAGGTCAGTAGGAGATTTGATGACGGTGAGAGGTTCCTGAACGTTGGAGATGGAAGCAAAGTTCCAGTTCTAACTTTAGGAATCATCAACCTTGTAATCAATTTTCATAATATAATTCTGAGTGAATGTCACTATTGTCCAAGCTTTTTATTAAATATTATTTCTGTAGGCCTTTTGGCCATGTACGGTTATCAATTTTTAATAAAAGAAAACGTTTGCAATATCATTTTGAATGGTGTTACAATGTTTGTTGGACAACTAGACAATAAAATTTACTTACTGTCACAGCCTGTTAACGTGGTTCAAACCTCCGATAAACATCATAGAATAGAAAATATGTCAGAAGTCTATCTTTGGCACTGTAGGCTAGGTCACACAATAAGAACAGGATAAACAGGTTGGCTCAAGAAGGAATTCTTGAAGTTGATGATTGTGAATCACTTCCAACCTGTGAGTCCTATCTTCTTGGGAAGATGACCAAATCACCTTTTACTGGAAAAGGTGAGTGAGCCAGTGAACTCTTGGGTCTGGTACATTCTGATGTATGTGGACCCATGAGCTCAAGTGCAAGAGGTGGATATTTTTACTTCATAACCTTCACAGATGACCTATCGAGGTATGGGTATGTCTATTTAATGAAGCATAAGTTGGAGTCATTTGAAATGTTCAAACTATTCCGAAATGAGGTAAAAAAATAAACTGAGAAGTGTATTAAAACTCTTCGATCTGATCGAGGAGGTGAATACCTTTCCAATGAGTTTTTGACATATTTAAGGGAGAATGGGATTCTCTCTCAGTGGACTCCTCCTGGAACACCACAACATAATGGTGTATCTGAAAGGAGGAATCGGAAATTGGCACAATTAAATGCTAAAACTGTGAATGTTCTCTATTGTGCACTTGATGCAAATGAATTTAATCGCATTTCTACCTGTGCATCTGCTAAAGAAATATGGGATAGGTTAGAAGTAACCCATGAGGGAACAAATCAAGTAAAAGAGTCTAAAATAAACATGCTTGTACATAAATATGAGTTATTTAAAATGGAGCATGATGAGTCCATAACTGCTACGTTTACTCATTTTACTGATATAATTAATAGTTTGAAGAGTCTTGGCAAATCTTATACTAACAGTGAGCTTGTAAGAAAGATTCTCAGGTCATTGCCAAGAACTTGGGAAGCCAAGGTGACTGCCATCCAAGAAGCAAAGGACTTGAACACTCTACCTCTAGAAGAGCTTCTTGGATCCTTGATGACTCATGAGCTTAGCATGAAGCAACATCAAGAGGATGAAGTCAAAAAGAAAAGAACCATTGCCCTCAAATCCGTAGCTTCTCCTGATGAAGAAACTGACGACACAGAAGATGAAGAACAGGATGAAGAGATGGCACTCATCACCCGGAGATTCAAGAAGTTCCTAAGAAAAAGGAAACAGGGGATGAGAAAGAGACCTTTCACAAAAGGGGAACAAAGCAAAGAGAAAGAGAAAGATCAACCCCTTATATGCTATGAGTGCAAAAAGCCGGGGTATTTCAAATCCGAATGTCTACAACTGAAGAAAGGTCCCAAAAAGTTTAAGAAGAAGGAAATGATGGCCACATGGAGTGCGAGCGATGACTCAAGCTCCGATGAGGAGACTTCAACAGAACAAGCCAACCTGTGCCTTATGGCACATGAAAATGAGGTAATTTCTGAAATCCCTAGTGAATTCACTTTTGAAGAATTGCATGAAGCCTTCAATGATTTAATTGATGAATTGAAGAAACTAGGAATGAAAAACAAAGAACTGAAATTGAAAAATCAATCCTTAGTAAAACAAGCTGAAAACCTTTCAATTGAAAAATCTACTTTGCTTCAAGAGAACCAAAGCCTAAAGAATGATATTAACAAGCTGAAACCTATAGTAGATAAGTTCACCTTAAGTTCAAACAAACTAAATATGATTCTTGAAAATCAAAAGGCCGTATATGATAAGGCTGGACTTGGTTATAACCCCTTAAAGAAACAAAAATTTCTGAAAAATATTTATGTAAACTATTCAAGTAACAAGTCTACCAATATTACTTATTTTAAATGTGGTAGAATAGGACATAAATCTTACACTTGTGCAAACACAACTATAAAGAAAATATGGGTTCCAAAAGGAACCATTTTGACTAACCAAAAAGGACCCAAGAAAGCTTGGGTACCTAAAACAAAAACTTGACATTTGTTTGCAGGTGTGTCTAGCATCCCATGGAGAAAACAGGAAATGGTATCTGGACAGTGGATGCTCGAGACACATGACTGGTGATGAATCACAATTCATCACGCTTGATGCTAAGGATGGAGGGATGGTCACCTTTGGAGATAATGGCAAAGGAAAGATCATCGGGATAGGTAACATTGGTATCACTCCCTCCAAATATATTGAAAATATTTTGTTAGTTAAAGGTTTAAAGAAAAACTTACTTAGCATTAGTCAATTTTGTGATAAAGGGTATAAAGTTGTTTTTGAATCATCTGTTTGTATTGTGACTAGTCCTATTAATGATGGCATCAAATTTATAGGTCATAGACATGGCAATGTTTATATGGTAGATCTAAATGATTTAGTCAAATTAGACATGCAATGCCTAGTATCCTTAAATGCTAAAATTAATGAGACTAGTTGGCTTTGGCATCGTAGACTTGCTCACATTAGCATGCATTCTCTTTTAAAATTAATTAAGAAAGAATTAGTTCATGGCTTGCCTAAACTGAATTTTGAAAAAGATAGAATTTGTGATGCATGTCAACTAAGTAAGAAAACTAGAGTTTCATTTAAATCCAAAAATATTGTTTCAACTTCTAGACCTTTAGAGCTTTTGCATATGGACTTATTTGGACCAACTAGAACCACTAGTCTAGGAGGAAAACGATATGGTTTTGTAATTATAGATGATTACTCTCGTTTTACTTGGGTTTTTTTTTTGGCACACAAAGATGAAACTTTTCATATTTTCACTAAATTTCATCGAAAAGTCACTAATGAAAAAGGATTTTCAATTCAAAATATTAGAAGTGATCATGGAACTGAATTTGAAAATCAAGACTTTGAAAAATTTTGTGATGAAAATGGAATTGGCCATAACTTCTCTGCTCCTAGAACACCCCAACAAAATGGGGTAGTTGAAAGGAAAAACAGAACCTTAGAAGAAATGGCCCATACCATGCTTTGTGAAAGCAACCTTCCAAGATATTTTTGGGCGGAAGCTATTAACACAGCATGTTACACTCTAAATCGTGCTTTGATTAGACAATTTTTTAAGAAAACCCCCTATGAACTTTGGAAAGGAAGAAAACCAAATATTGCATATTTTCATATTTTTGGTTGCCGATGTTTTGTATTAAATAATGGTAAGGAAAGACTTGGTAAATTTGATGCAAAATCAGATGAAGCAATCTTTCTAGGTTACTCCTCCACTAGTAAAGCTTTTAGAGTTTTTAATAAAAGAACCCTAATAGTTGAGGAGTCCATTCATATTGTCTTTGATGAATCTAACGATCTTCCTTCAAGGAAGAATGAGGGTGTTGATGATGCAGATCCATTAATAGAAGGTATGAAGGAGATCACTCTGAAAGATTCAGCTACTCCAGAGGACAAAGGACAAGAAGACAAACAAGATGAGAGAGGTGAAGAAATTCAAGAATAACCTCAAGGTACAGATGACCTACCCAAGGAATGGAGGTATGTTCACAACCACCCTAAGGAGTTAATTATTGGTGATCCTATGCATGGGGTAAAAACTCGCTCTTCACTAAGAGAAGTGTTTAATCATTGTGCTTTTGTATCTCATCTTGAACCAAAAACCATTGAAGAAGCTGAAAAAGATCATAATTGGATTAATGCAATGCAAGAGGAACTTAATCAATTTGAAAGAAATAATGTTCGGACTTTGGTTTCAAGACCTAAAAACTGTTCAATAATTGGCACAAAATGGGTCTTTAGAAACAAATTAGATGAGCATGGTAATGTAATTAGAAATAAAGCAAGATTGGTTGCTAAAGGATATAATCAAGAAGAAGAAATTGATTTTGATGAAACCTTTGCACCTGTTGCTAGATTAGAAGCTATTAGACTTCTACTTGCATATGCTTGCTTTATGAAATTCAAATTATTTCAAATGGATGTTAAAAGTACATTTTTAAATGGATTTATTGCTGAAGAAGTTTATGTAGAACAACCCCCTGGATTTGAAAATCATGCTTTTCCTAATCATGTTTTTAAATTAAATAAAGCTTTATATGGATTAAAACAAGCACCTAGAGCATGGTATGATAGACTAAGCAAATTTTTACTAAATAATAGTTTTTCAAGAGGTAATGTAGATACAACCCTCTTTATCAAAAGAAATCAAAATGATATGTTAGTTATACAAATTTATGTTGATGACATAATTTTTGGGTCTACTAATGAATCTCTTTGTCAAGACTTTGCTAAGCTTATGCAGGGGGAGTTCGAGATGAGCATGATGGGAGAACTCACCTTCTTCCTCGGACTCCAAATCAAACAATCAAAAGAGAGAATCTCCATCGCCCAAAGCAAGTACACCAAGGAACTACTCAAAAGATTTGGAATGGAGAACTCCAAACCCATTGGCACACCAATGAGTCCCTCATGTAAGCTTGACAAGGATGATGAAGGTAAATGTGTAGACTTAAAATACTATAGAGGCATGATTGGATCATTATTGTATCTAACTGCAAGTAGGCCTGATATCATGTTTAGTGTTTGTTTATGTGCTAGATATCAATCTAATCCTAAAGAATCTCATTTGAATGCTGTTAAAAGAATCCTTAGATACTTAAATGGTACTCAAACTTTAGGGTTATGGTACTCTAAGGACTCACAAATTGATCTATTAGGATATTCTGATGCTGACTTTGCTGGATGTAAATTAGATAGAAAAAGCACAAGTAGAACTTGTCAATTTCTTGGAGTTAACCTAATCTCATGGTTTAGCAAGAAACAAAATTCGGTAGCACTGTCTACGGCTGAGGCCGAATACATTGCAGTCGGAAGCTGTTGTGCTCAAATCTTGTGGATTAAGCAACAACTCGAAGACTTTGGAATTAAACTTAATAAAACACCAATAAGATGTGACAACACAAGTGCCATAAATCTATCTAAAAATCCTATTCAACACTCAAGATCCAAACATATTGAAATAAGACATCACTTCATAAGAGAACATGTTCAAAACAAAAATATAATTCTTGAATATGTTTGCACCGAAAATCAATTAGCTGATATCTTTACAAAGGCCCTTAGTGAGGATAGATTCTGTGAAATTAGGAGAAATCTAGGAATTCTTGATCCATTTGCCTGAATTAATTTTTCAATTTCCAATGATTTATTGTCAAAATTTCTTAGAGCTTAATTTCCAACACCTTTCTTGGTCCCAAAAGCTTAAGTTTTTCATTCTAAAAACTTATCTTAGAGCTAAACTCCTTCTCTCCAAATTTCAAATTTTTCTGGAATTTATCCATATTTTTTCTGATTTTCTGAACTTCATGAGTCGACCCCCATGAGTCGACTCAATGGCAAACTTGTAAATCCCACCAACTTCCAAACGGGCTTAAGGTTTTTATATAAGGATTGCTGTTCGTGAGCCGACCCACACGGTCGTCTTCTTCCTTCCAAAACCCATCCTCCCCACTTCCATTAGCTCCCATTCCAAGACTCAAGCTTGTGGAACTTCTCCCGCCTTCTCTCCACTGCAAATCGCCTCTTGGGGAAAGGTCTTTTTGTGACTTCTTCCCTTGTTCATCACGGTTGGAGCGTGCCCTAGCACTCCACCGTCCCTCTCAAATCCACCCATTTTCTCCACCATAATTCCATTTCACTCTCTTGTGATCCTTCCTCCACTCTTTCACTTGCTCCTCAAGTCTCCTCGCCTGCTATTGAAGAGATTATGGCTCCAAAGATGAAGCTTCTCCAAAGGAGAAAGTCTGTCCGAGAACTTGAAGAAAATGTCAGAAAGAAAAGGCAAGCGGCACAGTCCTCCACTGCTCCCACTCCAACTTCAGTTCAAGGTCCTTCACATTCCTCTCAAAGCCCCAGTAAGAACCCTCTTTCAGATAGAAAAGTAGAAACCGGGAAAAACATAGACTTCCGGTTCTTTGAAAATGAGGGATTTTCTTTTGCAACCAAGATCAAAAATCAAGGATGGAGTTTTTACTGTACCCTTAAAGAAGTCACCTATGTTGACCTAGTTAGGGAGTTTTATCAGAATCTAATTTATGGAAATGGGTCAGTAACTTCAATTGTAAAAGAGATTGATATTTGTCTGAATCCTGTTATCTTGGGGGAGATTTTACATTTGCCTAGTGAAGGTTATGCATATATGGAACTCCCTGTGAAAGAAGAAGGTGTTAGTGTTATTCTTGGGGGTGCCTACCAAGGGAATCTGAATAAACTGGAAGCAAAGATTTTACCTATAGAGAAGAAAATTTTACATCAAATGGTCACCAAACTCTTCTTCCCTAGGAGTGGTAGGCACGATCTACTGTCTGGCAGGGATATATGTATTATGTTTCACATTATCACACAGACCCCCCTAAACCTCCCGGCACTTATGATTGAGGCCATGAGAGAAACTCTGAACAGATCTAAGGCACATTTGCCTTTTGGTATGGCCCTGACTAGAGTATTTAGGAGGTTTGGTGTTAGCTGTGAGGGGGAGGCTCCTACCAAGCTATCTCATGTTGACACTTTCAACCTACACACCTTGCACCAAATGGGTTTCACAAAGACTGGTGGTGGTTGGATCAGGGGAGCTGAGGAGAGAGCTGAGGAGAGAGCAGAGGAGAGAGCTGAGGAGACAGCTGGAGACAGAACTGAAGTCAGAGCTGAAGAAGAAGAAGGTCCATCATCTCCTATTCATGACTTCAGGGCAGCTTCACCAGATATACAGTTCTTTCCGGATCCAGAGGCTGGCCCTTCGGAGTTTACCAGGATGCCCACACCAGTGCATCAGCCAGAGAGCAGAGCACCTCCGTCAGAGTTCACACTGTCTGATGATCAGATTGAGCGGATTTCACAGCGTGTGGCTTCATTATTGTCTAGTCAGTGGAGCAATACTACATTTGCACCAGGGGTTACTTCTTCTGATCAGACTTTGACTCCCCACATCTCCACAGTGTATCAGATGATGACAGATCAGTCCATCCGAATTCAGCAGCTTGAGGACTCTATTTTGAGATTGACTGACAGAGTCCTTGACTTGCAGGGGCAAGTCTTTGACTTGGCCCATCCTCAGCCACAGGAGTCTTCGATTGAGGTCACTGATCTCACTGCAGAGGCTGGCAGACTTAGAGGAGCTCTTGAGGGCGGTTATGAGTTACTAAGGAAGGAGATCAGAGGATCGAGTGACTATGCGACTACCCAGTTCACTGCTCTTCTTCAGGCTATTTCCAGGGCACTGACTGTACTTGATTCCATCAGACTTACCCTTTCTGTTCAGTCCCTAGCTTCTCAGCGTTCTCAGCCACCCAGTTCCTCCCGCTCGCCTGCTCGTACCAGTACTTCCACTCATGCCAGAGGCAGACGGGGTAGAGGACGCACTTCTGATTCAGATCCATCTGCTCCTTATCACATTTCTGATGATTCCGATCATTGACTTATCTTGATCATTTCTAGATCCTAGGTGTTAGTGTTTTGTCCTTTCTAGGATCTGTATTTTGGGGCCATGTATTGACATGTGCTAGTTGGCTTTGTATGTTATGATCTATGTACTGAAACAATTATGGTTTTATGATATCATCTTTTTTTTCTTTTGTAATGATGTTTATCATACTTTGGTTATATATTTCTCCTTTGTGGAATATTGTCTTCTCTTTGTGGTATTATCATCTTATGATTGCTGTTAATAGTTGCTACATTAAGGGGGAGTAAACTCTACAGAAGAAGAAATTAAAGAATGCTTCAGAAAAAGGAGGAGTTAACCTTGTATGATGATGTCAAAAAGGGGGAAAAATTAAACAAAAAGAAATCCATCAAAAGCAAAAACTACAAATTATGATTATGAGAAATTAATAAATTGAAAATTTTAAGTACAAATCCCAAGTATACTGCAAATAAGTACCTTTTAAAATTACTTATACTCTGATTTGCTGTAAACATTTGGATATGCTCTGATAGGCTCCAACCTACTCTGATATATTGAATACATTGCTCTGATACATTGAAAAACTGTTTTTACTACTCTGATACATTGCTAAATTTTTCTCTGATACATTGTAAAATTGTCTTCCCTACACTGATACATTGCAAGATTTTCATTTCTCTTGCTCTGATACATCTTAAACTTAAATGCTCTAATACTCTTTCCAAATCAACTATTCAATATGCTTTGGCACACATGACTAGTTTTGAGAATTGAGAAAATTTTTCAAAATGCAGTTTGCTCTGATAATAAAATCAAATTTTCTGCTCTAACACCAAAACAATTATCCAATGAGCATATCTTCCAATCTTTAAGCAAATGGACAAACTATTTATGCATATAACCATTTGTATCACATGCCAAAAGAATCATACTCTTTTCAAGCATATGCACCTAAAATGCAATCTTTTGAAATTCATGATTCATATAAATGCTTTTGTTCAAATATTTTGCCATCATCAAAAAGGGAGAGATTGTTGCTCCTAGATTGATTTTGATGATTACAAAACAGTTTGAAGGGATACAAATATTTTTTATTTTTGAAAAAGTCCTTATGCTCTACAGGGGCAAAATGGTAATTTTATCAAAACTCTGATTTGATAGTATCATCTTGTAGAACAAATGATTTGTAATCTATTGGTGAAGATTTCATTATTTTTGGACTTATATTTTTGAAGTTATGAAGGTTTGAAGTGCATGAGTCGACTCATGAGTCAACTCATGGCACAATGAGCTGATTGGCACGCTAAAATCCTGTTGGCACGCGACCTTTTTTGGCTTGGCACGGCTTGTGAGTCGACTCATGAGTCGACCCACAAGGCATGAGTCGACTCATGAGTCGACCTCTGTTAGTGTGGGCCAAAATTTCCAAAAACTTGATTTTCTGGATGTTGCATCAGAGGTCGACTCATGAGTCGACCCCTGAAGCATGAGTCGACTCATGAGTCGACCCCTGCGACAGGATTTGCCTGTAACGGCTAGTTTTTGGCCAGATTTAGCTGCTTTTAATGCTCACCTTTTGTGCTCTAACGGCTCTTTTTCTGGCTAGTTTGTTTTCCTTTGTTTCTTAAGGCTATAAAAGGTTTCAAAAGGTGGAAAACAAGAAGAAGAGACATCCAAATATCCAAGAGGCATTCAAGAGATTTGAAAAGAGAAAAGAAAGAGCATTCAAGAGGGCATTCAAGTGCATTCAAGAGAGGGTTTCTCAAGCCAACTTCTCAACCTCATTCAAGAGCTCATTTAAAGCCTTCAAGAAGCCTTCAATCAAAGCTCACCAACTCCTCAAGCATTTATTCCTTTTCTCATCCATTTTGAGGAAATCAATGAAGGGCTTCTTCTTTTGAGTAAAGCGTATTTATTGTTATACTCGCTCATTTAAGGAGCTATTCTTGTACTTATTTGTGCTCTAAACTGATTTTATCTTGTGAGTAATTGTTTTGTTTTGGAGGGTTTCCAAAATAAGGGAAGGTTGATCCGAACCTGAAATCGGAGTGTATTGGGTCGGCTTGTACCCAGAAAACAAGTGGACTAGCTTGGGATAGCTAGTGTCGGAGGTTCCGACGTTTGTATTCGGGTTGAATACAAAGTATAGTGGATTGGAATTCCCAAGTAGAAGCTTGGAGAGTGGATGTAGGTGCAAGGTTGGCACCGAACCACTATAAATCCTTGTGTTTGTGGCATGCTTTATTGTTTCTCTTTAATTCTCCATTATATCCTTGCATTCTTGCTTTAAGCAATTAATCTCAAACTAAAGTCTCTCTCCTCATTCATCAAGCTTTTGATATATATTTTTCATAAGTAATTAGTTAAGCCTAAATTCTTTAAAACCCAATTCACCCCCCCTCTTAGGTTGCATAGCTGGGCAACAAGTGGTATCAGAGCCCGGTGCTCTAGCCCTTCTTTGATCTAACAATCAAAGAGCCAAAGAGCTATGGCAACCCACGTCGGCACTTCTCTAGCCGAGGGGCAATCCACCAACCGACCTCCACTTTTCAATGGGTCTAATTAAACCTATTGGAAAGCTCGGATGAAGATATTCATACAAGCACTAGACTATGATATGTGGAGTATCATAGTGAACGGTCCTCACACACCCACCAAGATTATAGATGGTGAGGAGTCAACCAAACCCGAAAGAGAATGGGATGAGGTTGATAAGAAATTGGCACAATTAAATGCTAAAGCTGTGAATGTTCTCTATTGTGCACTTGATGCAAATGAATTTAATCGCATTTCTACCTGTGCATCTGCTAAAGAAATATGGGATAGGTTAGAAGTAACCCATGAGGGAACAAATCAAGTAAAAGAGTCTAAAATAAACATGCTTGTACATAAATATGAGTTATTTAAAATGGAGCATGATGAGTCCATAACTGCTATGTTTACTCGTTTTACTGATATAATTAATGGTTTGAAGAGTCTTGGCAAATCTTATACTAACAGTGAGCTTGTAAGAAAGATTCTCAGGTCATTGCCAAGAACTTGGGAAGCCAAGGTGACTGCCATCCAAGAAGCAAAGGACTTGAACACTCTACCTCTAGAAGAGCTTCTTGGATCCTTGATGACTCATGAGCTTAGCATGAAGCAACATCAAGAGGATGAAGTCAAAAAGAAAAGAACCATTGCCCTCAAATCCACAGCTTCTCCTGATGAAGAAACTGACGACACAGAAGATGAAGAACAGGATGAAGAGATGGCACTCATCACCCGGAGATTCAAGAAGTTCCTAAGAAAAAGGAAACAGGGGATGAGAAAGAGACCTTTCACAAAAGGGGAACAAAGCAAAGAGAAAGAGAAAGATCAACCTCTTATATGCTATGAGTGCAAAAAGCCGGGGCATTTCAAATCCGAATGTCCACAACTGAAGAAAGGTCCCAAAAAGTTTAAGAAGAAGGCAATGATGGCCACATGGAGTGCGAGCGATGACTCAAGCTCCGATGAGGAGACTTCAACAGAACAAGCCAACCTGTGCCTTATGGCACATGAAAATGAGGTAATTTCTGAAATCCCTAGTGAATTCACTTTTGAAGAATTGCATGAAGCCTTCAATGATTTAATTGATGAATTGAAGAAACTAGGAATGAAAAATAAAGAACTGAAATTGAAAAATCAATCCTTAGTAAAACAAGCTGAAAACCTTTCAATTGAAAAATCCACTTTGCTTCAAGAGAACCAAAGCCTAAAGAATGATATTAACAAGCTGAAACCTATAGTAGATAAGTTCACCTTAAGTTCAAACAAACTAAATATGATTCTTGAAAATCAAAAGGCCGTATATGATAAGGCTGGACTTGGTTATAACCCCTTAAAGAAACAAAAATTTCTGAAAAATATTTATGTAAACTATTCAAGTAACAAGTCTACCAATATTACTTGTTTTAAATGTGGTAGAATAGGACATAAATCTTACACTTGTGCAAAAACAACTATAAAAAAATATGGGTTCCAAAAGGAACCATTTTGACTAACCAAAAAGGACCCAAGAAAGCTTGGGTACCTAAAACAAAAACTTGACATTTGTTTGCAGGTGTGTCTAGCATCCCATGGAGAAAACAGAAAATAGTATCTGGACAGTGGATGCTCGAGACACATGACTGGTGATGAATCACAATTCATCACGCTTGATGCTAAGGATGGAGGGATGGTCACCTTTGGAGATAATGGCAAAGGAAAGATCATCGGGATAGGTAACATTGGTATCACTCCCTCCAAATATATTGAAAATATTTTGTTAGTTAAAGGTTTAAAGCATAACTTACTTAGCATTAGTCAATTTTGTGATAAAGGGTATAAAGTTGTTTTTGAATCATCTGTTTGTATTGTGACTAGTCCTATTAATGATGGCATCAAATTTATAGGTCATAGACATGGCAATGTTTATATGGTAGATCTAAATGATTTAGCCAAATTAGACATGCAATGCCTAGTATCCTTAAATGCTAAAATTAATGAGACTAGTTGGTTTTGGCATCGTAGACTTGCTCACATTAGCATGCATTCTCTTTCAAAATTAATTAAGAAAGAATTAGTTCATGGCTTGCCTAAACTGAATTTTGAAAAAGATAGAATTTATGATGCATGTCAACTAGGTAAGCAAACTAGAGTTTCATTTAAATCCAAAAATATTGTTTCAACTTCTAGACCTTTAGAGCTTTTGCATATGGACTTATTTGGACCAACTAGAACCACTAGTCTAGGAGGAAAACGATATGGTTTTGTAATTATAGATGATTACTCTCGTTTTACTTGGGTTTTCTTTTTGGCACACAAAGATGAAACTTTTCATATTTTCACTAAATTTCATCGAAAAGTCACTAATGAAAAAGGATTTTCAATTCAAAATATTAGAAGTGATCATGGAACTGAATTTGAAAATCAAGACTTTGAAAAATTTTGTGATGAAAATGGAATTGGCCATAACTTCTCTGCTCCTAGAACACCCCAACAAAATGGGGTAGTTGAAAGGAAAAACAGAACCTTAGAAGAAATGGCCCATACCATGCTTTGTGAAAGCAACCTTCCAAGATATTTTTGGGCGGAAGCTATTAACACAGCATGTTACACTCTAAATCGTGCTTTGATTAGAAAATTTTTTAAGAAAACCCCCTATGAACTTTGGAAAGGAAGAAAACCAAATATTGCATATTTTCATATTTTTGGTTGCCGATGTTTTGTATTAAATAATGGTAAGGAAAGACTTGGTAAATTTGATGCAAAATCAGATGAAGCAATCTTTCTGGGTTACTCCTCCACTAGTAAAGCTTTTAGAGTTTTTAATAAAAGAACCCTAATAGTTGAGGAGTCCATTCATGTTGTCTTTGATGAATCTAACGATCTTCCTTCAAGGAAGAATGAGGGTGTTGATGATGCAGATCCATTAATAGAAGGTATGAAGGAGATCACTCTGAAAGATTCAGCTACTCCAGAGGACAAGGGACAAGAAGACAAACAAGATGAGAGAGGTGAAGAAATTCAAGAACAACCTCAAGGTACAGATGACCTACCCAAGGAATGGAGGTATGTTCACAACCACCCTAAGGAGTTAATTATTGGTGATCCTATGCATGGGGTAAAAACTCGCTCTTCACTAAGAGAAGTGTTTAATCATTGTGCTTTTGTATCTCATCTTGAACCAAAAACCATTGAAGAAGCTGAAAAAGATCATAATTGGATTAATGCAATGCAAGAGGAACTTAATCAATTTGAAAGAAATAATGTTTGGACTTTGGTTTCAAGACCTAAAAACTGTTCAATAATTGGCACAAAATGGGTCTTTAGAAACAAATTAGATGAGCATGGTAATGTAATTAGAAATAAAGCAAGATTGGTTGCTAAAGGATATAATCAAGAAGAAGGAATTGATTTTGATGAAACCTTTGCACCTGTTGCTAGATTAGAAGCTATTAGACTTCTACTTGCATATGCTTGCTTTATGAAATTCAAATTATTTCAAATGGATGTTAAAAGTGCATTTTTAAATAGATTTATTGCTGAAGAAGTTTATGTAGAACAACCCCCTGGATTTGAAAATCATGCTTTTCCTAATCATGTTTTTAAATTAAATAAAGCTTTATATGGATTAAAACAAGCACCTAGAGCATGGTATGATAGACTAAGCAAATTTTTACTAAATAATGGTTTTTCAAGAGGTAATGTAGATACAACCCTCTTTATCAAAAGAAATCAAAATGATATGTTAGTTATACAAATTTATGTTGATGACATAATTTTTGGGTCTACTAATGAATCTCTTTGTCAAGACTTTGCTAAGCTTATGCAGGGGGAGTTCGAGATGAGCATGATGGGAGAACTCACCTTCTTCCTCGGACTCCAAATCAAACAATCAAAAGAGGGAATCTCCATCGCCCAAAGCAAGTACACCAAGGAACTACTCAAAAGATTTGGAATGGAGAACTCCAAACCCATTGGCACACCAATGAGTCCCTCATGTAAGCTTGACAAGGATGATGAAGGTAAATGTGTAGACTTAAAATACTATAGAGGCATGATTGGATCATTATTGTATCTAACTGCAAGTAGGCCTGATATCATGTTTAGTGTTTGTTTATGTGCTAGATATCAATCTAATCCTAAAGAATCTCATTTGAATGCTGTTAAAAGAATCCTTAGATACTTAAATGGTACTCAAACTTTAGGGTTATGGTACTCTAAGGACTCACAAATTGATCTATTAGGATATTCTGATGCTGACTTTGCTGGATGTAAATTAGATAGAAAAAGCACAAGTAGAACTTGTCAATTTCTTGGAGTTAACCTAATCTCATGGTTTAGCAAGAAATAAAATTCGGTAGCACTGTCTACGGCTGAGGCCGAATACATTGCAGCCGGAAGCTGTTGTGCTCAAATCTTGTGGATTAAGCAACAACTCGAAGACTTTGGAATTAAACTTAATAAAACACCAATAAGATGTGACAACACAAGTGCCATAAATCTATCTAAAAATCCTATTCAACACTCAAGATCCAAACATATTGAAATAAGACATCACTTCATAAGAGAACATGTTCAAAACAAAAATATAATTCTTGAATATGTTTGCACCGAAAATCAATTAGCTGATATCTTTACAAAGGCCCTTAGTGAGGATAGATTCTGTGAAATTAGGAGAAATCTAGGAATTCTTGATCCATTTGCCTGAATTAATTTTTCAATTTCCAATGATTTATTATCAAAATTTCTTAGAGCTTAATTTCCAACACCTTTCTTGGTCCCAAAAGCTTAAGTTTTTCATTCTAAAAACTTATCTTAGAGCTAAACTCCTTCTCCCCAAATTTCAAATTTTTCTGGAATTTATCCATATTTTTCTGATTTTCTGAACTTCATGAGTCGACCCCCATGAGTCGACTCAATGGCAAACTTGTAAATCCCACCAACTTCCAAATGGGCTTAAGGTTTTTATATAAGGATTGCTGTTCGTGAGCCGACCCACACGGTCGTCTTCTTCCTTCCAAAACCCATCCTCCCCACTTCCATTAGCTCCCATTCCAAGACTCAAGCTTGTGGAACTTCTCCCGCCTTCTCTCCACTGCAAATCGCCTCTTGGGGAAAGGTCTTTTTGTGACTTCTTCCCTTGTTCATCACGGTTGGAGCGTGCCCTAGCACTCCACCGTCCCTCTCAAATCCACCCATTTTCTCCACCATAATTCCATTTCACTCTCTTGTGATCCTTCCTCCACTCTTTCACTTGCTCCTCAAGTCTCCTCGCCTGCTATTGAAGAGATTATGGCTCCAAAGATGAAGCTTCCCCAAAGGAGAAAGTCTGTCCGAGAACTTGAAGAAAATGTCAGAAAGAAAAGGCAAGCGGCACAGTCCTCCACTGCTCCCACTCCAACTTCAGTTCAAGGTCCTTCACATTCCTCTCAAAGCCCCAGTAAGAACCCTCTTTCAGATAGAAAAGTAGAAACCGGGAAAAACATAGACTTCGGTTCTTTGAAAATGAGGGATTTTCTTTTGCAACCAAGATCAAAAATCAAGGATGGAGTTTTTACTGTACCCTTAAAGAAGTCACCTATGTTGACCTAGTTAGGGAGTTTTATCAGAATCTAATTTATGGAAATGGGTCAGTAACTTCAACTGTAAAAGGGATTGATATTTGTCTGAATCCTGTTATCTTGGGGGAGATTTTACATTTGCCTAGTGAAGGTTATGCATATATGGAACTCCCTGTGAAAGAAGAAGGTGTTAGTGTTATTCTTGGGGGTGCCTACCAAGGGAATCTGAATAAACTGGAAGCAAAGATTTTACCTATAGAGATGAGAATTTTACATCAAATGGTCACCAAACTCTTCTTCCCTAGGAGTGGTAGGCACGATCTACTGTCTGGCAGGGATATATGTATTATGTTTCACATTATCACACAGACCCCCCTAAACCTCCCGGCACTTATGATTGGGCCATGAGAGAAACTCTGAACAGTCTATGGCACATTTGCCTTTTGGTATGGCCCTGACTAGAGTATTTAGGAGGTTTGGGTTAGCTGTGAGGGGGAGGCTCCTACCAAGCTATCTCATGTTGACACTTTCAACCTACACACCTTGCACCGAATGGGTTTCACAAAGACTGATGGTGGTTGGATCAGGGGAGCTGAGGAGAGAGCTGAGGAGAGAGCAGAGGAGAGAGCTGAGGAGACAGCTGGAGACAGAACTGAAGTCAGAGCTGAAGAAGAAGAAGGTCCATCATCTCCTATTCATGACTTCAGGGCAGCTTCACCAGATATACAGTTCTTTCCGGATCCAGAGGCTGGCCCTTCGGAGTTTACCAGGATGCCCACACCAGTGCATCAGCCAGAGAGCAGAGCACCTCCGTCAGAGTTCACACTGTCTGATGATCAGATTGAGCGGATTTCACAGCGTGTGGCTTCATTATTGTCTAGTCAGTGGAGCAGTACTACATTTGCACCAGGGGTTACTTCTTCTGATCAGACTTTGACTCCCCATATCTCCACAGTGTATCAGATGATGACAGATCAGTCCATCCGGATTCAGCAGCTTAGGACTCTATTTTGAGATTGACTGACAGAGTCCTTGACTTGCAGGGGCAAGTCTTTGACTTGGCCATCCTCAGCCACAGGAGTCTTCGATTGAGGTCACTGATCTCACTGCAGAGGCTGGCAGACTTAGAGGAGCTCTTGAGGGCGGTTATGAGTTACTAAGGAAGGAGATCAGAGGATCGAGTGACTATGCGACTACCCAGTTCACTGCTCTTCTTCAGGCTATTTCCAGGGCACTGACTGTACTTGATTCCATCAGACTTACCCTTTCTGTTCAGTCCCTAGCTTCTCAGCGTTCTCAGCCACCCAGTTCCTCCCGCTCGCCTGCTCGTACCAGTACTTCCACTCGTGCCAGAGGCAGACGGGGTAGAGGACGCACTTCTGATTCAGATCCATCTGCTCCTTATCACATTTCTGATGATTCCGATCATTGACTTATCTTGATCATTTCTAGATCCTAGGTGTTAGTGTTTTGTCCTTTCTAGGATCTGTATTTTGGGGCCATGTATTGACATGTGCTAGTTGGCTTTGTATGTTATGATCTATGTACTGAAACAATTATGGTTTTATGATATCATCTTTTTTTTCTTTGTAATGATGTTTATCATACTTTGGTTATATATTTCTCCTTTGTGGAATATTGTCTTCTCTTTGTGGTATTATCATCTTATGATTGCTGTTAATAGTTGCTACATTAAGGGGGAGTAAACTCTACAGAAGAAAAATTAAAGAATGCTTCAGAAAAAGGAGTTAACCTTGTATGATGATGTCAAAAAGGGGGAGAAATTAAACAAAAAGAAATCCATCAAAAGCAAAAACTACAAATTATGATTATGAGAAATTAATAAATTGAAAATTTTAAGTACAAATCCCAAGTATACTGCAAATAAGTACCTTTTAAAATTACTTATACTCTGATTTGCTGTAAACATTTGGATATGCTCTGAT
This sequence comes from Elaeis guineensis, assembly GCF_000442705.2. Taxonomy (NCBI): domain Eukaryota; kingdom Viridiplantae; phylum Streptophyta; class Magnoliopsida; order Arecales; family Arecaceae; genus Elaeis; species Elaeis guineensis. Next base: position 19,926,214 of record NC_026007.2, on the reverse strand, counting down.
AGGCTCCAACCTACTCTGATATATTGAATACATTGCTCTGATACATTGAAAAACTGTTTTTACTACTCTGATACATTGCTAAATTTTTCTCTGATACATTATAAAATTGTCTTCCCTACACTGATACATTGCAAGATTTTCATTTCTCTTGCTCTGATACATCTTAAACTTAAATGCTCTAATACTCTTTCCAAATCAACTATTCAATATGCTTTGGCACACATGACTAGTTTTGAGAATTGAGAAAATTTTTCAAAATGCAGTTTGCTCTGATAATAAAATCAAATTTTCTGCTCTAACACCAAAACAATTATCCAATGAGCATATCTTCAATCTTTAAGCAAATGGACAAACTATTTATGCATATAACCATTTGTATCACATGCCAAAAGAATCATACTCTTTTCAAGCATATGCACCTAAAATGCAATCTTTTGAAATTCATGATTCATATAAATGCTTTTGTTCAAATGTTTTGCCATCATCAAAAAGGGAGAGATTGTTGCTCCTAGATTGATTTTGATGATTACAAAACAGTTTGAAGGATACAAATATTTTTTATTTTTGAAAAAGTCCTTATGCTCTACAGGGGCAAAATCATAATTTCATCAAAACTCTGATTTGATAGTATCATCTTGTAGAACAAATGATTTGTAATCTATTGGTGAAGATTTCATTATTTTGGACTTATATTTTTGAAGTTATGAAGGTTTGAAGTGCATGAGTCGACTCATGAGTCAACTCATGGCACAATGAGCTGATTGGCACGCTAAAATCCTGTTGGCACGCGACCTTTTTTGGCTTGGCACGGCTTGTGAGTCGACTCATGAGTCGACCCACAAGGCATGAGTCGACTCATGAGTCGACCTCTGTTAGTGTGGGCCAAAATTTCCAGAAACTGATTTTCTGGATGTTGCATCAGAGGTCGACTCATGAGTCGACCCTGAAGCATGAGTCGACTCATGAGTCGACCCCTGCGACAGATTTGCCTGTAACGGCTAGTTTTTGGTCAGATTTAGCTACTTTTAATGCTCACCTTTTGTGCTCTAATGGCTCTTTTTCTGGCTAGTTTGTTTTCCTTTGTTTCTTAAGGCTATAAAAGGTTTCAAACGGTGGAAAACAGAGAAGAGACATCCAAATATCCAAGAGGCATTCAAGAGATTTGAAAAGAGAAAAAAAGAGCATTCAAGAGGGCATTCAAGTGCATTCAAGAGAGAGTTTCTCAAGCCAACTTCTCACTCATTCAAGAGCTCATTTAAAGCCTTCAGAAGCTTCAATCAAAGCTCACCAACTCCTCAAGCATTTATTCCTTTTCTCATCCATTTTGAGAAAATCAATGAAGGGCTTCTTCTTTTGAGTAAAGTGTATTTATTGTTATACTCGCTCATTTAAGGAGCTATTCTTGTACTTATTTGTGCTCTAAACTGATTTTATCTTGTGAGTAATTATTTTGTTTTGGAGGATTTCCAAAAAGGGAAGGTTGATCCGAACCTGAAATTGGAGTGTATTGGGTCGGCTTGTACCCGGAAACAAGTGGACTAGCTTGGGATAGCTAGTGTCGGAGGTTCCGACGTTGTATTCGGGTTGAATACAAAGTATAGTGGATTGGAATTCCCAGTAGAAGCTTGGGAGTGGATGTAGGTGCAAGTTGGCACCGAACCACTATAAATCCTTGTGTTTGTGGCATGCTTTATTGTTTCTCTTTAATTCTCCATTATATCCTTGCATTCTTGCTTTAAGCAATTAATCTCAAACTAAAGTCTCTCTCCTCATTCATCAAGCTTTTGATATATATTTTTCATAAGTAATTAGTTAAGCCTAAATTCTTTAAAA